>NC_090699.1:45889816-46189816 GCF_040954835.1 Lepisosteus oculatus
TGGCATAGGATATACAACGCCTGTTGCTTGCCAGGATAGGTTCCAGCTAAACTGTGATCCTGTACTGGATAAAGCAGATCAGAAAATAGATGGACAGATATGTCCTTATATGTACATTTTAGACCTTTTGTACAATGCTGGCACAAGACAAGAAATTCTGACTTTAGCACGTTCTGGCATCCTTTGTGTTCCAGACCTACCCTTGATCTACACCTAGATCACCAGAAAAGGGCAGCATATTGTCAAACAGAACAGAACACCGAAAACATCCACTCTGTATCAAAACCATTCATGCCATTCACAAATTATCCGTCTTAGAAAAACATTAGCCCTAGTTTATACATATTACACTTCTATAATCCAGCACACTGTGTTCTACAATTGATCTAGGCTGTACCTGGGCAGGTAGTCCAACAGGGTCTTCAGCTCCTCACAGACGAGGCTGACCAGGCCACTCTTCACAGCGTTGTACGAGACATCAATCAGGAAGATGAAGGCAGGGGGCTTTGGGACCTTGTTGTTCTGGAAGGAATTCGATTATTTGATTATTTCAGTATTTGCAGAGGTCCTTCTGACCAAACCTGCAGGCACAACCCCACTCCTGCCCATATGCTATGAGGGTAGTACTATGCAACTAAAAACAGCACCATCAGGTTAGTTACTACATCCCTTTTTTGTTTTGTATAGCCACCCAACCAAGAATTGCAAACTGCCTTAAGTCTTGGCTTTCTGGCAATGACTTCTATAGCTGCTGTAAGTAGTTATATAAATATATAACTTGTAAAGATGTTTTTAATTAGTTCATTTCAGCCCTTCCTCTTTGAGATAGGGGGAAATTTGTCATTAAGAGAACAAAACCTAGGGGCACCTCATCTTAGGTCAGAGTTAAAAGGGCAGATGACTAAACACAAAAAGTTCTTCACGGTGCCCCACAGGGAAGAGAGACGGGTCTGTGGGTCTGACAGCAGTGCAGATTGCTTCTGTCCCATCATAGATTTTATATTTTTATCCCAACTGCCCCAGAAAAGTCTTCCTCCCGAAGGCTGACACTGAAAAGGCTGAGCTGGTTCTCACCTTACAGTAGTCTACTGTGGCCAAGAACTCATAGGTGCCCATGGACAGCTCTGGCCTGTCGTAGCAGTCCACCCGCTTCCCAGTGTGGTCCAGGTGCTGGAAATACTGGGGAGGCACTGGGAGGGAAGAGGGGATCAAGTCACTTTCGGGATGAGTGTGGCTTGTCGGCTGCATCAGCCTGATGCCTAGGACACTCACCCTCTGTCACACAGCTGCAGAAGCCGCACTGGAAGCGCCGGCCGCCCTCGATGAACTGCATGTAGGGACACATGTAGGCTTTACACCGGTTACAGCGGATGGGCCCGCCTTCGCCATGCTCGACGACATATGGAGGAACCTGAAAACGTTATGCACCTTTATTCACCTTATTCATGCTGTCGCCCTTTTTTAAAATTTTAATGAACCTGGTTTCCTCAAACATGCTGGTAGGTTAACTGGCTTGAAAGGATTAAAATTGGCCCTAGTGTGAGCGCGTTGTCTGCCCTGTGGCCAGGGTTTTACCCTGCCTTGCGCCCGGATTTTTGCTGAGATAGGATCCAGCTACCCAGCAGCACTGAACTGCAGAAGTGTATAAAAAATGGATGAAAGGAGAAATTCTCTTAAAAGTGAAAAGAAGAATGTCAGTTCTCAGCAATACAGGAAACAGAAACACTTTGTGGAAAGTCTCATTTCTTCCAATCCACAGATTGTGTTGGGGAAAGCAATATGGGACATTAATTAATTCCTTCTATGTGGGCGGCATCCGCATTAGGTAGAATATGAAAACCTAAAACTTTTAGAAACAAAAAATATTTCACATTTTTTAACAAATTGACTACATGCGTTTTGTCTACAGAGACTCTTGTGGTAACAGTTAAAAGGTATTTACAAATGAAAGTTCACGATGTAATTGAATGTCCCATGACACCAGTGAAGAAGTACAATGCCCAAAACACTTCAAAAGTGTGCCGAAGATTTCCAGAAATGTCTTCAAGCAAAATTTTACATCAACAGAAACAAAAAAGGGTGGAACCTATCTTTCTGAGAAATACAAGTATCAAAGTGTTAACAAAAAAACATTGATTTAGAATATGGAAAAGGCAATACTCAATATAATATACAATTTTGACCATAACATATAGCTCCCTGCCTGCATTTTTTTATACAGCCTTTTTTTGACATCTTCATTAAATGTGCCAATCATTTTGGAGATGACTGTAAAACCTAGAAACAAGTATGTATTGCTCTCTTCCATGAGTGCAATTCACAAACAATTCTCCAGGGAGTGCTACTGGCAAGCACAGCAGAAAGCACCTCCCCAGGCAAGAGATCGCCTTTCTCAGCTGATCTGCTCCAACAGCTGCAGCACAGGGGGGGATAAGTGAGCAGCTATCATTAGTAACACAGACATGGCCGAAAGAGCGCAGGGGTGGGGACTGAAGTGAGGCCAAAAAGAAGAGAGAGAAAAACAGAGGGAACAAGTCATTAAAAGAATAGAATCTATGGTTTGGCCCTTATATTACTTTGAACTTTGTGATATTGTGAATTGTTTACTCCAGGTGAGACTTACTGTAAGACTCAATACATGACTTTTTTTTGGCACTACTTCCTATAATGCTATGCAAGCAAGAAACCATGAGACTAGCATTAAGAGGAACCAGAGAGCCAGTGGGGTGCTCCAAGGTCACGGGGGCACAAGAGCCCGTAATTCTGCCTGGGGAGGGACAGCTGTCATGAAGGACACAACACAATCAGGACAAGAATTAGGTCTGTAAAATTAGCCACCAGTCCAGCTATTGTGTTTGTTACAACAGCTGATGTCTTCATGTTCCCAAATTAACAACAAACAATACCACTGTCAAAGAGAAAGCAGAAAATAACACTTTACTGACAAAAACTGATTCAGAGAGATGGCGCAGCTCCTTTGTATTATTTTTCTATTTTGTATGACAAGCTGTGAGTAGTGGAGTAATACACTGCTTGTTAATGATAGCTAGAAGCTGATGACTGTCTCTAATAACAGTATCAACAGATACTGGGTCTGCTTCCGTCTCGTCAGAGAGAGAGAGAAGTGAGCAGCACATCTCTGGGCCAGGACCTTTTTCCGTACAGAACAAGGGGTTAAAAAGCATAAGAGTCGAGTCATGTATGACAAAACAATGACAATTTTTGTGATTGGATTCAAATTAAAGTATTCAAAACCTTCAATGGAACTGTCCAATAAGCCCAAGCTGATAAACTACATTGGTGGTTCAGAGAAACCTAAATTCTGAACCGTTTAAGGTTTGAACAGATAAGATTATGAGGATACAAGTGGAAACTATGTGGAAGTGCATTTTAAAACTCAGAACAGGTGGCACCTCTTTACACAAAAGGTTGAGGGACTTTGGAACAAACTTCCCTTGCTTCTTACAAGAAAGAGCTGGATTAGATCCTGGCATCAAACTGGCCAGACTGGCCGAATGGCCTCCTCTCGTCTGCAACATTTCTTATGTTTCTTATGTAAGAGGTACCTGTCTACACAAAAGTAGTGGAAGCCTGGAACAAACTGGAAAAAGAGACGAGATCCTTCAACTAGTTAGTGAGCAGAGAGTCTCCGTGCTCACATTGTAGCACTCACCTCGTCAGCTGGTAACGTAGCCAGCGGCTTGATGACTGCAGCCAGAGGCACCTGAGACTGTTTAGCCATGTCTGAAGTGCAGGGCATGTTGTAGGCTGTGCACCGGATATAGCGGGGGCTGGCATTCCCTGGGAAAGCACAAGAAATATCAGAACACTGCATGTCTTCACACAGACAGGAGTGCAAGGAACCATACATGGACCCAGGCTGGAGCAACACACTGCATAAGGCTTTAAAAAGTGTAGCTCATGATTATTAGAGGCATCCCATACCTTGATCTTTAACCTGGAAGCTGGTTGTGACAAGTGGAGGTGCCTGACCTTTCACCCCAGTTGTAAACGACTCACTGCTCCTGTTAGCCTTGTCGTCTTCAATGACCTGGATCTGAAATGGCAAGGGTGAATGAGTGTGGAGACATTCAAAGGGTTTCAATATGTAATCTGTAACAAGCTGAAATTAGCTTACATTATAGTTTTGATGCACTTAATCTATTATAACCTTTACTTAGAAACATTAAGGAATGAGATGAACAGGACAACATATCCATTAAATGTCTGAATTTTAGTTAGCTGCACATATCTAAATTTCAATCTTAAGATTTCAAGTGATTTAAGATCTTAAGATTTCTGAACTACTGACAATCCTTAGTCATGTAGGACCAGAGAACTGCAGCTGCAGCAAGACATTTAGAAACCTTCACAAACAGCACCCAAGAGGAAACCCTTCCCTGCAGAAGAGCTGTTTGGCCATGGCAGAAAGTACTGTGAGCTATAAGCACGAGACCTTCAGGGCTGGCCAGAGCCTCAGCTCACAGGAATTTATGCACGGCCTTCAAGGTCCACCATGCGCACAGCATCCTCGAAGAAACGCTGTACCCACAAGCTCTTTCTTTAAAGCCAAAGGAGAAACTAAAAAGATCTGGCTTTGATGGGGAAAAAAGGCTCAGCAACAATGTCATGCTCATCCTGGTAATGCAATAACCTCTACTGAAGTGAGTGAGGGAGCATGTTCCCGACTACGAGTAGTATACCTGGTTTGTTCACATGCATGCTTTCACCTTTCCTAGTGTACTTAAAACTAGGGGACCAGCATTCCCCTTAACCCAGCTCTGTGGTCAAACAGCAGTTTGATGCAACTATGATTAAAGAGCATTTAATTTGTTTCTAACTCAACCAGACAGTTCTATCAACTTATTAAAAGAAGATTTGTTACACAATTTTAAATGTGCTACTGTTACTAGTCAGTAGTATTACAGTGCTCAAAATGAGACATGACAATTCAACAATTCTAATGTTAAATGGAAAATACAATCATCATTGAAATTTACCAATATTTATTTTCTAATTTTTTTATTTAGAATCACCAATTTTTTTAGCGATACCCACTTGGCTTTTTGAAACACCAGAACAGCTCTCGGCTATGAACCCTACAATCTCACACAGGGGAGAATGAGGAAATGCAGACAGACTCCTCCGACCCCGCCCACCTTCGAGCCAATCATCTTTTAGCATATCACAGTCCCACACCGATTGGAAGAAAGGCACATCCATCAGCAGTAGCACCGTAAGGCTGCAAGTTCAGTGGAGGTCTCAGGGATCACCGTGTTTGTCCTTTGTGCCAATTGTGCAGCTCGGCCTGTGGAACCCCAGTCACAGTCTACTAGTGACCTGGCCAAGGCTCAAACCTGCAATGCCTGGATCATAGAGCTCAATCCACTCAATCTGAGCACAAACACGTCAATCTCTGATAATCCTATACCAGGGCTCTCTATGGAATCTAATCTCACAGTTACAAGCACTGAAAGGTACAATCAGCTTTTCCTGCCCAGTGGTGGTGGCTGAACGTATTCACAAGGCCTGTATGACAATCTAACTTAAGTCACTAACCCGCTCCTAAGAAAATGCTGTTTAAAATGCTTTCCTGCAGTTATTTAGTTTACTTAATTGAAATTGGTTTTCATACAACATTTATGGAGTACACTTTCCCTTAGTGTTGCTGCTCAACTTAGTGTGTTCCTTCCACAGGATGCATGGAAGGATGAGAAGTAAAAGTCCGTGGCCAAATGCACCAACGTGAATATGAACTGCCAATTACTTCTATGGGTGTAACCATTATTAAAGGTACTACTGTTAGAAAGCAGCAGTCTTCAGATATTACTCAATGCAATTATGGCAGTAGCTTAATAGTTGTTCATCCCATGCCACCTGTACAAGGCCAGGCACACCAGGCGTGGGTTAAACATAAGCACAGCTGATTTCTCCCCAAATCCTCATACATACTTCTGAAGATCCACCCTGATGGCATCCCTGGGACAGGAAAAGCTCACAGTACCTTCCCATTGTGCAAGAACTGGAAGAGCTGGATCAAGGCCTTTTCTCGGCAGGAGATGTGAGGATTAACATTCTCCCTGAGCCTCAGCCTTGTGGCTGCTCAACCAAAATGATTTGAAACAGCCCCTCCTTCGCCAACGGGAACAGACGCGTCCGGTAGCCCAGGCCGCCGGGGCCAGGAGAGGGATTAGGGAAGGGGAGGCAGCATGCTGAGAGGCAGGCACTGGGGGCTGAAGGGTCAGGGAAACAACGGGGCTAGAGGGGGCATTACTGCGACAGACAAGACGGCAGACAGACACACTGCACTTACTGGACTGGGAATTGCGTCTGGGTCTATTCTATGCCTCGTTTTCTGCACTGGAGGCAGCTCAGTGGTTTGCTTTTATAATTTTACAGGGTTAACAGTTCCCCCGCAAATTCAAAAATAAAACCAAAAACAAAAAAGGGGGACGGGTAGGGGGGACAGAAGAAAAAAAAAAGAGAAAAAAACAGAAGAGTAACAGCTGTTACTTCTGTTCTCCCAGACGACCATCATCCTAAAAAGTCCGATTAGTCATGTCTTCAGACACCACAGAACGTACGCCAGGCGCATGCAGAAATCCAAGCATGAGCACAGCACTGTGTGAGAGCAGCAAGAGGCAGCTTCTCCTCACCACAGGTCTACAACACAACCGTCCCAGTAGAACGGGCATGTTAGAGAACGCAAGACATCTCTTGCGCATCCAGAACAGGATTACATCATCAAACATTTTAACCTTTAGATGGATCTCTTCATTTTTACAATTAGAGAAAACACACAGTTGAAAGATCAGATTAAAATATGAAATTATTTAAACTATCTTACCATCACACATAAGAATTTATTTCTACCACTACCATTTTCATAATACGAACTCGCAGACAGCAGCCTATACTTAATCAATATTCAATCTATGCAAATAAGAATTAGGCACTGGACTAGAAAACAACACTTTCACGTTCGCTCCAGTTACAATTGCAAATATCATACAATCTTAATAATTGAAAACAAGCCTTATTGTAACACACACACATACGACTTGGCTTGATAGGTCCCAGAAGTATCTGTTATTTTCCATCTCCTATGTAGTTGGAGATGTGGGACAATCCTCTTTTGAGGGCTAGCTACTGTAAAGAAAAGATGAAGAGCTTGACCACAACTATGCTGAAGGGTTCTTGCTCCCCATTAGTCTAGAATTTCTATTTTCAACAACACTAAAGGGGTGACACCATTCTCACGCAGGATGCCACTTACTGGCAGTGCAGAACTAAGGTGCACAGGAAGATAAACAGGAAGGGACAGCCATGGATAAAGGATACAGATGATGACAGAATCTGAACCATTTTAAAATAAAATGCTATTTAATAACACTCCACAGTAGTGATTTTCCACAGTAATTACACTCAACTATGAAAGTCACTACTGAATTCCAAAGTTTTGAATTTATTGGACTGAGAATGACGAGACTAAGATTGCTTCACAAGACAACTTAAAAGCACTTAAATAGCTCTGAACAATCTAAGAATTGAAATAACCAGCCTCTTTTTATAGTCTACAATCGACAATGGTGGTTGTTGTACCCACTGAATAAGATAATTGTGTGATTTTGTCTCATTAGTTCTTAGCTGTGAAGCTGTGATTGCACACAGGTGAGGATAAGGAAGAGTAGACAGACTCTTCACCCTGCTCACCTTCGTGCCAATTGTATTTTAACATGTACCCTCACCCTACAGGGTGCGCTGCATCACTAATGCCAAGGGAGCCCTTGGTCAACTAATCACACCCTAACTGTGATGTGTCACCAAGGGAATCCTGGTCATAGCTGGCCAGAGACATGGCCCAAGCACGAACCTGTGACCACAGAGCTCAAAATGCGCTTAGGTAAGCACTTAAAAATGATGAGACACCCAGGAAGCACCCAGATGTATGTTAATGAGCAAAGCTTTCTAACAATAATTTAGTTCTTTATGTCAGTGATACCTGTGCAAGAACAATGTCTTTACCCATTCTATACCACACACGAGGACCACAGGAATATAGGAGCCAAACACACAAACGTACCAAAAATGTTGCCTTATGATGGAGCACTAATTTATGATTGCTACTTCGTGTACTTTCTCCAAATGCACACAGAACACACTCCTACACCCGAAGCACTAAAACAGGACTCGCTCTAACCCTGGGCCTTAATGCAGCTCGGTGGGCAGAGAAGCACTTATCTCAGCATCATTCTGCTCTGAACTGCAGACATAGGGTCATGAGGTCAGAGCACACTTACCGGACTAGGAATGGAGTCTGGATCCAGGCGCTTCTGCGGTGGCCCTGGAGGGGGTGCAGGCTGAGTCCCAAAATTCTGCTGACCTGGATAGGAACCTGGATAGCCAGGCTGGGGTCCCCTCATCTGCCCGAAAGCACCTTTGAATAGAAAATTTATATTCAGCAGCTTGGCCTGTTTTAAGGTAACAGATCAGATTTTCAACATCCCATTTTTTTTAAACAACCACAAAAGAAAATCTAGTTCTACTTAATAGTTTACTTTTCAGTCTATGTCCATCTTAAACATATATATACATGCTCTGGGGCAGCTCGGTGGGAGAGTGGGTAGCATTGCGTTAGGGCCCTGGGTTCTATTTCTGGAGTGCTTTCTGTGTGGAGTTTGTATGTTCTCCTCAGGTTGGCATGGGTTTCCTCCAGGAGCTCACAGACCAAAGACCCCACAATCTTCTTATCTGTCGTCAGATGCATTATCCATTACGCCACTGGCCCCTCCCATAGTCCAAAGACGCACTGAGAGGTTAATTGGCTTCTAGGAAAATTGGCCCTGGGTGTGAGTGCTTCAGTGTCTGTGTGTGCCCTGTGATGGACTAACGTCCCGTCCAGGGTGTACCCTGCCACGGGCCCGCTGCTTGCCAGGGCTTCAGCTCTCCTCCAACCCTAAATTGAAGGAAGCAGTTAGAGAATGGATAGATATATGGGCTGTGATCTAAAAACAAACTTGATATATGCCCTTGTAATATTACACTAGACTGACTTTCAGTGCGGTAAGAATAGTAACGCTTATTTTTTGCTTGAGTTCTGAATTATGGAGATATTCTCAAATGCTTCTAATGTTGAATTCACACAGTTCTCTCATGTTACTCCCCTTGCGGAAATTCATCTTTTATTCTTTCTTTATGGAAAACTGAACTACTCTCCAAGTCACTTGAATTAGTTCGAAGGTGTAGAGGCAGGATTATAGCAAAATCCAACTGTGTGCTTCCGAGTGCCAGGCACACAGAGAAATGACCGAAAGGCCACACCAGAAAGAAACGCACAAGAAGCGTCACAACTCGTCGTTCTGTAACTGAATCCTGGATCACCTATCCTGCAGGAAACCTGAGACGCATACAGGGAGCATCCTCTGGAGACTGGAGAAGAGGCCTGCTTCATCACGGAAACTTACGCTGGCCAGATCTGGTTACAGGCACTACACTGTTCGCCACGACAGACCTGTACTCATCAGAATCACACTGCAGCCCTTCATGAACAACACCAAATTCCGATTTGATCAGAGGGAACTGCCCTTCTGAAGGCTAAAGATGATTTCAGAAAATCTTACCAAGACGTCAAATATTTTGTTTACAAATAATGTTAAAAATAGCTCATGAAACTATGCAGCAAGGACTGAAAGCTTTGAAAAAGTTCAACTCTGTGAGCATGAGGGGTTAAACCCTCAGAAATAAGGATGTTACATGTCATCACCATTCATGATTATTATTTCATCAATGGTATATTTCACTTTTTAATGTTGATTGCATGAATAAGAGGAGCTTATTTATGCGCATCAAAATAAGCAGAACCTCAATATCCTCCCTAAAATAATTGTAAGAAATTGATGTGAGCTCAGTAGTTAAGCTATGTCCCATGTATAGGCGTTTAGACTATAAAAAACAGGTAATACTACTTCTCAAAATTAACCTAGTCTAACAAGCCTAACACATCCACTTAAACATCCCTGCAATAATACACTTTTTTGTACTTATTAAATGGTTCAGGTGACTGAATTAAAACAATAGTCAGAGTCAGAAGGTTTGTCCATGTTTTGCAGGTTTTGGGTGGCTGCAAGGCTCTGACATAGTTTTACCCCTTCATAAAACTAAATGTTGTTTTGGGTTCTGATCAATCTGAACATCTTGAAAATACTTCCGTATGTGGTTAAATGGTGCAGTGTCTGGATGAGGACTTCTTGGGTAAGGGACATGTTTTATCACTTTCAAACAACTTTAAAAGCTGCACTCACAATGAACACTCTGGTAGTCTGTAGGTCAATATCGGTCTTAAGCAGAAGTGCCAGAAAGGAATACCAGTTTGGCTGTTGAAATTAATGGCACTGTACGTGTAGGGGGCCTCACCGTTCTGTTGGGGCTGGTAGCCCTGCAGGCCTGGCTGTTGAGGGGGCCCCTGCAGGCCTGGCTGTTGAGGGGGCCCCTGCAGGCCAAGGGGCTGCTGAGGAGGGCCAGGGGGCATCCCAGACATGCTTGGTGGTGTAGAGCCTGAAGACATGTGATTGGCCTGTGACAACGGGGGTCCTGACATAGGCTGGCGAAGAGGGGGTGGCCCCTGCATCCCCGGAGGTCTGGGGGCACCTCCAGGGGGTGGGAAGCCGCTGGCGGGAGAGGGGGCGGAGTGGAAGGGGGAGTGCTGGGACACAGAAGGCTGAGGAGCTGGGGCACCAGTGTAGGGAGGCTGAGAGGGCGTCTGGGGGGCTCCAGAGAAGCGGGGCTGGGAGGCCGGGGGACCCGAGGAGAACTGGGCCTGAGACGAATGGGGAGCACTAGTAAAAGGAGGCTGCGAAGGAGCTCCTTGGTAGGCCTGCTGAGAAAGAGGGGGCGCTGCAGAGAAAGGAGGCTGAGCGGGTTGTGAGGTGGGGGCAGAGTGCAGTGGGAAAGAGGGTGGTGCAGGGGATGTGAAAGCAGCAGAGGTCTGAGCCTGAGAGGATGGCGCAACTGAAAGAGAAGAAAACTTAATCAATTGAGGAAATGATGTGTGATGTACAACCTCATCTTTACAAGAAGGTGCTCAACCATGCAAGAGTACAAAAACACAAAGTAGTGACTTCAGGTCTGATATAAAGGACATCAATGAATGAAACCATTTCCGAAGCCATAAAACCTACTGGTTCAGAGAAACTGAAAACATGTACACAACAGCTGAACAGAGAACATTACCAGGGGAGCAGATCCAAAAAATTCAAAAATTCCTCACAATCAACACAAACCAGAGGGCAGATGTGGAAAATAGGTGGAAGTGCATTTGAAACTGAGAACAGGAGGCAACTCTGTGGGAGTGTGAAACAAGCTGCTCGGCCATGTTGTTGAATTCAATACCCTTCAAGAAATGGCTTGATGAGATCCTTGGACCAATTAACTACTAATTACCAAAAAGGAAGTAGGTTAGATGGGCTGAATTACCACCTCTTGTTCTAACACAAATGACTGTGATACACAAGTACACATCCACAAAGAAAAATGTAACAAGTGCATTTTTATCATTTATTAAATAATCAAAAGTAACTTTTGGGAAATCAAATTATTTAAGAATACACTATAAGAGCTTGATCTGCATGAAAGGTACTGTCACCACATTGTTTTTGCTTTTTCTTAGTGTGAAACAAAAAGGCTGCTAAGAAATTCTGTCTGTGAGTCAGTCATTTAAAATAGTCAGGTGACATCCTAAAAATATCTGAGATGCAAATACTAAACTACAATGTACATAATGGCTTGGAGGAACTGGACAGTCTTCTTCAAATAGTTTAGACCTGTTGCTATAGAGTCTTGACAACAACACGAAAGTTAATTACTAAACATAAGCAAAATATATACCGCAAGTATACACTTAAAGTGCAAAAGTGTTTCCTTTTCAGAGCAAAAGAATGTGAGATGCCTTATAGTAAGCACTGATTAAGAACAAGTGCTTATTTAAGCATTTCTATGGGATTATTTAAAGGTTTTTAGTAAAATGCAAACTCATGCAAGAATGTTTCCTTTCATTCAGAAGTGAAGAAAATTGCACAAACCCAAGCTGATAATATTTATAGGTAGATTTAGTGCAATAAAGATCCCTTGTATTGGCTCTCTGGGACATACCATAACCTGGGCCAGCCGGGGAGCTGATGTGCATGCTTGCCATCTGATTGGCCACCTGCTGTGCGCTTGTGGGTGGAGCTCCATACTGCTGGTGGTATGGTGGCTGCGTACCAGCAGGTGGCGCTGCACCTGGGACATACGGCTGGGAAACTGGCGGCCTGTCCAAAAGCAAGAATCAAGTCATAATACACACATTACCAGCGGAGTGGCTGACAAACAGAAAAATCAAGTGAATGACAGAGAATCTGGAAAGCTCCTAGCTCATTAGCATTTGAAAGGAATTTTAAAGGAAACTTTTGTTATTTTAAATTTAAGTCCAATGAAGGAATGTATGGAACTTTTCCAACCACTTTATTCAATACAGGGTCACACAGAGCCAGAGCCTATCCTGGCAAGCAGGGCTGGGTACACCTAGGACAGGACACCTGTCCATCACAGGGCACACACAGGCACAGATACACACCACACAAGGGCCAACTTTCCCAGAAGCCAATTAACATAGCAGTATGTCTTTGGACTGTGGGAAGAAACTGGAGCACCCAGTGGAAACCCATTAGCACGGGGCAAACATACAAACTCCACACAGATAGCACTCTAGGTCCAATCTATTTTCAGTGAATACAATCCTTGGCTACAGGGTCAGAAGCCTACTTGTTTCCCTGACACTGGGCCCTTAATTACCACATTGAACTTTCTGCTTATTTGGAAAGGGATTCAAGAAACCTGGAAAGCCTGCTGGACAGCACTCCCTGGTGTCAGAGTAGGGTAGGCATGGTCCAGGTACAGACAACAGCAGGTCTGCAATGTGCTGTCGACACTCACCTTTGTGACTGGCTGGTCACGGTGGGGGGTCCGTTCTGCACCTCCCCTGGCCCATACTGGTTATAGGTCTGGGGGGCGGAGACTGGGGGTGCCCCTGAGGTAGGGGGCGGCCGCATTGGACCTAAACAGACACAGAAGACAGCCTTTAAAAATATATATATATGAAACTCAGCATGGGTCACATTTTTGCATTGAGATATTTGCATTCTGCCCCCCCCCCTCAAACCAGGTTTTTCAAGGCTAACTCTTAAGGTTGATTTCATATCGCACTTAATAATAACCAAGATAAATACATTGACTATGGCTCCTTTTAAGCTTGTAAATAAGAACGGATAACACAAAATCAGTACAAGGTACTGACCCCACAGAGTCTGATTACAGGAGAGGTAGTCTTATTCTGAAAAGAGCAGGAAAACTATGTAAGTATTTGTTTTTTGACTTTAAGAAAAAGGGAATGCACAATTTCTCAAACTAACATGAAAACCACTAGGCTAACAGCTCCACATAAATACTTGTTGACTGTGGATTCTTAGATCAATACACTTTTCTGTACTGATCAAACATTTCAGCCAGGGGGTCTCAAACTCAGTTCCTGTAGGGCCTAGTGTACCTGAAGAGTCCAACAACAGTTTCTTACAGACATTCAGTCAGTTCCACTATATAGCGCTGTGAATTCATGCAATAATTGGATATAATGCAGATAACCTGAATTGATTACAACTACAGTTCTGTACAACGCAATCCAGTGCATATAAATGAGTCAGTCCCACACGAGCTGAAACAAACAGGTATGCAGTTGCCTGCAGGAAGTCGATGTAAAATCACACCCAAAAGTAACCGTTTAGATTAGAAATGTCTTGGATGAAAAAGGTTTTTACTTTAAAAGGTCCATCCTCAAGATCCATCCTCCACCTTCATTGCATTCTCTCACCCTACGTATTTCTCAAGTGCTACCTTTCCAATCGCTGGGTGACAAAGCTGTCACGCCACACCTGCCCTGTGCACAGTTTTCAATGTTTTCGTGGTTGTGTTCAACGAATGAATACGAAAAAACACGATTAAATAAACCATTACAACTAAGAGCAATATTCAAAATTGTATATAAAACATTTCAATCACGATGGCTTTTTCTTGACATCTACACCTTAACCCCTTCATTCCCATTAAATATATGCTTATTATAACAAGTATCTTCAGGAATGCAACGATCTTGTTACAGCGGAACTGACTGTGCGTTGAATTTTTATTGAGGTCTTCCACCTTATTTTGTTACTCAAAACATTTCCTTCATCAAAGGTACAAGCACCTACAAAATACTTCATAATAGAAGTACTACAAAAATTCACTTCATTTGCCCAGCTATTTAAAACCCCCCAGAACTGCATTTGAGACCCCATCTTTAACATGTTTCCTTCTGAGCAGCAGCCCAGCAGGTTAATGCAGCAGGAATACTAAAATACACTGAGAAATTCCTGATGAACTCGAAACAGGAATGCCCTGTTCGGAACAGCAGGGAAAGAGCTGCGAGGCAGGAGTGCAGTGAGAGTGGGCAAGCCCAGCACAAGAGTTACCTAAATCAAGAGGACAGGAGGAGGCAGACAGGTCAGAAACTAGAGCAGCAGGAAGAGCCTTAGAGGAAAAGCCTGAATAAGGAGAATATCCTGGAACACAAGAAAACAGCACCCAAGAAAAAAAAACAACAAAACATCATTTTATTGACAATCTGCAATGTTCATATAACCTCTACCGCTGCTTCACCTTTATATGGGGCAGGGATTATACTATCTCTATTGCAGACTTGGAGACATGTCCCCACCAAATTCACACTTTCCACAAGCCGAGTGGGTGCAGCATCCTAAAAGTCTTGAATTTTACAGCTCTTGCTTTTTAAGGCAAGAATCTCACAACCGTATAACGATGTGCGCATGCGAATTAAAAAGACACAGACTTTTAACATTTAGATGCCTTGCAAACTCACATGGGTAACACCAGGAGGAATCAGCAGCAATGACAGAGCTTCAGCTTTCCTCTACGAATTCTTAAATGCATTCCTCTACGAATTCTTAAAGTCACACAGCCGCTTGGGCACTTAGTGATACAATATCAAATGGAATAAAAAGTTAATATTGTTGCTGTATCATTTGCAAAAATAACTTAAAAGTCTGCAAATTACAGCAGTGGATTTTAACCCTGGCCCTTGGTAAACTGCATCCAATTGGTTTTTCATCCCAAATGAGCCCTTAATCACCAGTGCTGATTGGTGCCTTTAAATCATCTGCTTGCTTGTTAAGACTTTTTTTTTCTGCACTTGGGCCTTTATTTTAGAAATACCCTATTAAACTATATCCTTTCCAGTCCCTTCAATATTCATAACACGTGCAGGCCCTCCTCAACCAGCGCATAAATAATTTGCTGCCTTATTTCCGACTAAACAGCTTGTAATACGTGATCAGTCCATAATGAACAGACACAGGACTCGCATACTGTAAGTAGGGAAGTTCTGAAACTTGAAAATTGAAACTTTTTAGGATATTCAATTTAAATACACACCTATAATAGTGAAACTGAATTCCATTGCCCTGCGATTTAGAACTTTGCTGGAGAAAAACCCACCAGACAGTGGTTCCACAGGACTAGGATTGAGAACTACTGCATTATATTAAAATGTCACACTCTACATCATGTAAGCACAGGCTCAGAAGCAGAGAATCTTCTGTTTTTATATCTTTCCATGCTGTTGCGCTGTTGTCTCTGTCTGTACTGACAAGCACTGATGAACAGAGCCCAAAGTGCATGGAGCACTGGAACTGTTGCAAAGGTGAACCCTCATTTCACTATGCAGAACCAAGTCTTGCACGAGTTGTGTTTTCACACCATTGGGAAAGATGCACTTTTACTCATCTGAACATTAAAAAAACATGCATAACTAGTAATAAAAAAAGCACAAACGGCACTTGGACAGAAGTGTTATTACCTTGTGGCAGGGGTCCTTGATGGTATCCAGGATTGGGTCCATTGTAGGGCGCATACTGAGAGGGGGGGCCTGGGGCCACCTGTTGTCCCCCGTAGGCAGGCTGGGGGTACCCCTGGTAGCCAGGCTGTGGCTGTCCGTACGGAGAGGCCATGGGCGCTTGCTGGTTTACATTCATTCTCAGTTCATCCCTGAGACAGACAGAGAGCCCACACAGTAAGACACAGCAATCGAGACTCAACTAAAAACTGTCTTGAGATTGTGATTAGCACTGCTGCCTGGCAGCACTGGGGCCCTGGGTTCAACTCCAGATCTGGTTTGCTATCTGTGTGGAGTCTGTATGTTCTCCTCATGTTCGCGTGCATTTTTTCTGGGCGCTTCAGTTTCCTCCCAAAGCCCAAAAACATACAGGTAGATTAACTGGCTTCTGGGAAAACTGGTCATGGAGTGAGTGTGTCTGCATGTGCCCTGCAATGGACAGGTGACAGGACAAGGTGTACCCTGCCTTCCACCTGTTGCTTGCTAGGATAGGCTCTGGCTCCCCGGCACTCCTGAACTGGAAGAAGTGGTTATATATTATTTTCATGAAGATATTGCTAGGATTAAAGGCCATCACGATTATACTGGAATCTAAAATTCAAAGTCATTTAGAAGACTGTGGTTTCACAATATATCTATGGATGTATATCTTGACAAGCCATAATAGCGACAGAGCTCAAAACCTCAGTTCTGCATATGGTTGAGAGTTTGTGAAAAACCTTCGACTGGGATCTTGAGCAAGGGCAGCCTGATCTCTCCAGTCCATCTCCATTCCCAGTGCGGGTTCCAGACAGGTCTGATCATTGGGTCGCCATAGTCCTGTCTGTGACAGCTGATGCCTATAGAGTTGCACAAGCTATCATTGTCAAGCACATCGCCTAGCTACAGCATTTTTCTCCAGGAACAGAAAGTGGTAATGTAGTTGTGCGCTGTGATTAAGTCACATGGCTTTCATATCTTCATATATGTAACTTCATATCAATTGCACAATTGCATATTGAACAGCATTCAAAACCACCTGAACAAACTTAAGCAGAAGCAGCATGGCATATTCACTTGGTATACATCGTCACAGTCAGACCCTGATGTGAACCACTGGCACAGCCAGATATACCAAACCTCATCAGCCCAGCCTAGAGAAGCACCTGGAGCAGACAGGCCAGGACTGCTACATATACACTGCACATTTCCATCAGCCTCACCGCACACCAGAGCTCCGCACTCTGCGGGGTGAGCCTTGTTCAGCTCTACATGTGCAGAAGACTGTGATGTTAATGCCTAAGTGGTGAAAACATTTCTGAAGCATCAGAACATCACATTAGCAGGACCACAGGTACCAGATCCCTCTCAACTGAGAAGACAACAGAACACAGCCTGCAAAACCATTCTAATAAGCAAAACCCCACAAGGACATTTTACACAACATGAGGTGCACCACATTCTTTTTGCATTGATACTCCCAGCTACAAATTTGCAGTTTTTGTTATTTAACTTCAGATTGTTGTGGTCCACAAGCACAGCTTAAAGTTAATGAAACTACTGTATCCAGGTGCAAACATGAGGGGGTGTTGGATGCTGCAAGATGTAGCTCATCAGACATATTTCTACTTCAACTCTGCCAAACCTAGGGTGACCACTCACACACTGACCTGCATGCACAATCTGTCTGGATTGTATTGAATACAGAATAAAGATTTCATGAAGATATTGCTAGGATTAAAGGCCACCAAGCTTATGCTGAAATATTAAATACAAAGTCATTAAGAAGACCGTTTTCACAATGTATCTAACTGCCCTCACAGCGATTAAGTCTGCCAAAATTAAAAAAACTTCCCAGCTTTTAAGGAGTAATCGTGTATTCTTTACTCACAACGCCACAGCTGAGCTGCACCCTTTGAAGACCAGATCAGCAAATCAGCGAGTTGAAAGAGCAAAGAGAAGCGAATGTGAACATTTTTCTACCAGACTTTGGTATTGCAAAGAGAACGCGATCACCCCGAACTTCCTGTCTTCGCGGCAACTCGACGGTTAGAATGAACTTTAGGTTTATCGTCAAATATACGCAGTAACCGGTTCAAAGCCGACTGCTGTCATGTCTGAAGCGTCCAACACACCACGGAAACATCCAGTTTGCATCTTAAGTTTAAAGCACCTGTACACACATGTACAGGTACTTCGCTGGCTTGACGCAGGTGACACCCATTACCCGGAGTTCAACACCGATATTCCCGACAGTCTGAAACTCAAAAAACCGATGATGACACTGCTTCACTTTTCTTTGGTCGCTGTAAGGTGGTAGTACAGCTTGTTTCCCAACAGGCCTGCAGAATGACCCATTTCCAACGCCGTGTATACACACCCGTTAAAGGCAATGTCTAACAGTTTATCTCTTCCCTTCAAATTTACAAATGCGGTTTAATCGCCTACGTTTAGAAAGTTCATGCGTTCAATGCCAGCTCGCAAGACATTAATCTGAAGTCAAAAACTGTTAATAAGTAACATACACCGGTTACATGACAAACTGTATTTTGCCCCAAATACTGTGTACCAAAACACGACCAGCCTGAGGCGAATAGCCAGTTAAGTGCTAGGATCACACTGGTAGGGTGAAATTCACTATGCACAGCCCAGCTAGCGGGTCTACGGTTACTGTATGGGGAGAAACCTCCCTCCGGTTCACAGTCGGGCCTACCCACTGGGTTGCACAGTGACACACGGGGAATCACCGGAGCTGATAGTGCTGCTATCCCTTTATTTTTTCTAGGGAATCGTCAGAGAGAGACTTCCGCACCCACCTCCAGCGGGTTCAATGGCGTGGCTAACAAGCCCAGCAGACTGCGCTGTCCCTCGTCGTGGATCGGCTTCGGGATGTATCTAGTTTTATCAAGCCGAATTTGTTTTCCTAGGTTCCACTCGACCCAGAGTGAGATCACTGATAATCCCTACCTCGGTTTCTCCTTCGCGGACACACGCACACCGGAAGCTCCGCCGTTGTCTGCCACGTCTGCACCCGGATGCTGCGCCGGCGCACTCGCACACCGTCACCAGCGGAGATACTGGGGTTTCGCGTCCTCTGTTTCTATGCAAACTTTAGGCTTGCGAAGAGAGATAGCAATGTGCTTAACAAAGAAGAACTAACCAAATAGAGAAATTCAGTCATATACCGCCAAAGCCTGATTCTGAAATCTTGTAGTTCTACAATCGAGTTGCGGTGAGTTTGTTATGGGTAAGAAGGTGTAGTAACTAATTCTTTCAGCGGGGTCAGTATTTTCCCACCCGGGGAAAGGAAGAAACGTAGGCGGCAAGTTAAAGAATCTCTCCTGATAAAACAGGTTTCGAGGTGCAACCTGATCAAATCTCGCAGAGATTAGAACCGGCGGCAAAAACAGGCAGTACAAACCACCTATACATTTGTACCAAGAACTATAAATGTTCCATTTATAGTTGGAACGGAAATCTATGTGGTACTACCAAATATTTAATATATCTTTATTTTATATACCTTTATAATAATATAATTCAATCGCAGCTTGATACATTATATAAAAGGACGTGTGTCATGTGGTTCTTGGTTTCCAGCAAAAGCTACAACAAATTCTGGGTCTCCAAGACCAGGACTGGACTCCAGCTTCTCTTGGCTCCCAGGTATCCAGTTGTAATACCATACATCTGAACACAAGAAAGGCAATAAACAAGAGGAAGTCATTTGGCCCATTGAACTTGATTGGTAGTTAGTAGATAATTGATCTGCTCCCAGTTTTAAATGCACTTCCACATAGTTTCAGCTTGCGTCCATTTGTACACACAAATCTGAGTAAAAAACTATTTTCTGATGTCACATAGGAACTCAGTAATTGATTTTTGGGACAAGGAATAAGGACCCTTCAATGAGTATGCAAGTAAAGCTACATCAGGGGACAGAGACAGTGCTTATTTTGGAATGGGAGAGGGAATCAAAAACAGCAGATGACCACAGGGGTGCTGGGGATGCTTTTATCATCTCTATCACTGTTAAAAGACGGCTGTGTCTTTTAAAGAGATTTATTAATAATAATAATTGCTTACACTTATATAGCATTTTTCTGGACACTCCACTCAAAGCACTTTACAGGTAATGGGGACTCCCCTCCACCACCACGAATGTGCAGCATCCACCTGGATGATGCAGTGTCAGCCATAGTGCACCAGAACGCTCACCGTATTAGTGGGGAGGAGATTAAGCCAATTCATAGATGGGGATTATTAGGAGGTCATGATTGGTAAGGTTCAACAGGAAATTTGGCCAGGACACCGGGGTTACACCCCTACTCTTTTCGAGAAATGCCCTGGGATTTTTAATGACCACAGAGAGTCAGGACCTCGGTTTTATGTCCAAAGAACGGCACCTGTTTACAGTATAGTGTCCCTATCACTATAGTGGGGCATGGACCTCAGAGTGAGCACCCCCTGCTGGCCCCACTAACACCTCTTCCAGCAGCAACATTAGTTTTTCCCAGGAGGTCTCTCATCCAGGTATTGACCAGGCTCACACCTGCTTAGCTTCAGTGGGTTGCCAGTTGTGAGTTGCAGGGTGATATGGCTACTGGCTTTTTAAGGATGCAGTAGGGCTGTCCTGCCCTACTGAAGTGTTGCTGGCCTGGGGGTGTGGCTCCTCCTGCAAAGCTGATGCACAATCTGTCCCAGGAGTCTGGGGAATGTGGCCACAGAGCAACAGCTTGGTGTCATCAGACATTACCTAGGCCCAACCCTCTACTGACCATTTACAAAACCGTTCCCCAGTTAATGAAAGCAGCAGGAAAAATTGTGTTTAAACACTGTTAGTGAGATGCAATGAAATATCTGTGAGCTGCATAGCTGTGTCATATATTCACAAAGTGTTTTGTACAAATTAGGTTTAGCATTATTGTGTTTCTTAAGGCTATGAATGTCCACAGAAGCTACATTAGTTCAGAATGAGATACTCATGTGTGTTCTACTTCTTGCTTGGCTTGCTAGGCTCCTGGTCTGGCTCCTCCGTGACCCTGAATTGGGAGAAGCAGTGAGAAAATGAATGGATGTATTTTATTCCTTTTAGATGGAATGGTAGTAAACAGTGTGCTTAAAAAACCCTTATGAATACAGTCATGCCTTTGTCAGCCAGTTGGAGGCAGCACAGAGTATCCCAGGAAAACGAGCTCAACCCCAGCAATACCATCTCCAACCCCCGTCTCCAATAAAACCTGTTCCGAGCCAGGTGGGGTGGTGCAGTGGCCACCAAGGCTGGCAGAGGAATCCAACTCTGTTGGGCCCCTGAGCAAGGCCCTTAATTCTAACTGCTCCAGGGGTGCTGTATACATGGCTGACCCTGCGCTCTGACCCCCAGCTTCTCTCCCTGCCTGTGTGTCTCATGGAGAGCAAACTGGGGTTTGCAAAAAGACAATTTCCTAATACAAGACATTGGACATGGCCAATAAAGTGATCATATGTTACTGTATGTATGATTCTTCAAAATGTGCTCACTCCTCTCCAAGTCCAGAAGTTTAATTCACCGGGTGAAGTAACTGCACCCTTTCAGGCACAATCTAGTTGCTGCCCCTCAGGAGGCCCCATGTCACAGCCCTCCACTCTGAGTCCACTCACACCAGCTGGCATCAGCCTTCTATTCCTCTTGTCCCCTGCCAGCAGGGGCTGACTGAGCACTCGTCGCCATGGCAGCTGCCCTCCTCCCAACAGGGCAAAAATAATTTTGTCTGGTGAACACCACTGATCCTGCACCAGGGGGGTCTGATTTACAGCACAATAAATAAACCAAAATCAGCATGTGATAATATTTCTATATATTTCTATTATTTCTATTCCATCTTAAATATTAAGGATAAGAATGTTTTGTATACCTATGTATATGCATCTTATTATCCAAAATAAAACAACTTAAACCCAACCAAACAAACCACAACTTTCAGTGACACACAATATTGAATAGTCTCAAGTCTCTCTGCTACTACACTGTATTAAGCACAAATATTGACATCTTCTGGTTTTGCTAACATTTAACCCCCCTTCAGATTCCCTCATAAAAGAGTTCAGTTTGAGCATTTCTGTTATGATTATAAATATTAACTTTAAAAATTGTGTATTCATACATTTATAAGTCAATATAATAGGACATTGAGCCTGTCCTCTCTGGACAGCCAGGTCAGTCTGTGTCTGGTTTCTTTGACCAGGCTGCAGTTACTGAGCTTATCCTGTCCTCTCTGGACAGCCAGGTCTGTCTGTGTCCAGTTTCTATGTTCAGGCTGCGGCCACTGTGACTGTCCTCTCTGGACAGCCAGGTCAGTCTGTGTCCACTGACCAGGTTGTGGTCACCAAGCCTATCCTCTCTGCACAACCAGATTTGTCTGTATCCAGTTTCTATGTCCAGGCTGTGGTCACTAAGCCTTTTCTCTCTGGGCAGCCATGTCTGTCTATGTTGTCTAGTTTCTATGATCAGGTTGGGGTTCTGAATTTGTACTTTGTCAGAGTAACATATTTGGGTAGTGTTTATCATCTTTTAATCATGGGAGCATTCCAGTTTGTGTTGTGGGTGAGGTAGTATTGTTTGACTTGTGCTATGATCGGGTTGACTCTGATTTGCAGTGTATTAGCTGTACTGTCCTGAGGCTGGCTGGTGTCAATGTGGCTCCGGGCAGTGAGTTTTAAGACCAACTGGCTGAGGGGGCTCTTGTCTGTGCTCAACAGGGCCTTGTGGTGGTAGGAGCTCTGGTTACTATTTTTTAGGTGTAGCCAATATTTTATTGCTATTTTCTGTCCTGCACTTCATTGGGTGTTTTTTTTTTCACACCTAGATAATGGTTTCACATAACTCTCGGTGAAGGTACTTCCATAGGGCGTTTGTTCCATTTTGTGTATTTCTGGTCTGTAATAGAAGATCACACTTCACCATTGTCTCTTTCTTTTTGTGTCTGTGTGGACTCCAGACTCTCACTGTTCTGTACCTGGAAGCAGCTCGGGGTTCCTGGTGCTGTAACAGAGCAGCCAGACATGCTTCTCTGGTGGGGCCCAGTCTGCACTGCCTGAAGACATAAGAAATAAAAAGGAAAGGTTCCATTAGTCCACTCAGCCTCGGTAAACTGTAGCCAATTGATCTGAGGATGGGCAGCTTAGTGGCACAGTGGTTCTATTAACATGTGGGTTTTGTATATTCTCCCTGTGTTCTTGTGGGTCCCAGGGCTCCTCTTTTCTCCCAACCTCCAAAGACATGCAGGTAGGTTAAGTGGCTTCTGGGAAAATTGGTCATCGTGTGAGTATATGTGTGTTGGTCTGTGTTTTTGTCTGTGTGCTCTGTGATGGACTGGTATCCTGTCCAGAGTGTATTCTGCCCATCCCTGATGTGCCCGTTGCATGCCAGATCAGGCTCGGACTACCCTATGACCCTGAATTGGATAAAGCAGTTAGAAAATTGACGGATGATCTAAGGATCTCAATCAGTCGTTTCCTGAAATATGCCGTTGTACCAGCTTCAACATCATTGTCTCTGCAGCCAAACTAATCCAGACTCTTTATGGCATTTAAGTTTATCTGACTACTGAGGTTTTTTCCAGTCTTTCTTAATCTCTTCGTGCATTGCTGTTCTACTGTGCCTGACAGTCCTCAAAAGAATCACGTCCTTAAAATAGCCCCCCTCTTTCAGCTGCAGGTTGGGAAGGGCTGAGACAAAGCAGTGTCGGGGAGCTGGGCTATTTTTGGAGCAGCTATCAGTGCAGAGGACCAGAGGACAGATTGACAGGGCAAGTGTGGCCGTTAAGGGGTGGGGGGGGGGGGGCTTTGTCACTCCCCCCCCAAGGCAGCACAGCATTCCAAAGTGTTAACAGCTCTTGTCTGAGCTGCTCTCTATTTTAACTCTCCCAGCCCTCTGCACAGAGAGAGGCTCAAGCCGTGTGCCAGCCCAGAGCCTGGGGTACAGACCCGAGTACAGCCAGAGTACAGCTGGGTCACCAAGAGACCCCCCACGATTAGAAATGGCACGCCAGCACTGAGGACGCCTGCACGCAGACGGAGAAACACACAGGGGCAGGCGAGACGGGGCAGCGATGGTGGTCGAGGAGGCGGTGATCACTCTGTCCGGGGGAGCGCCGTGGGGCTTTCGGCTGCAGGGGGGCGCCGATCACAGGAAGCCGCTCCTGGTGGCCAAGGTAGGAGGCTGTGGGAGAGAGAAGCTGGTGGAGTGGAGGCACCTCTCATTTCTGCAGCGAGATTTGTTTTTCAATTTCGAAGTATCTTTGCACGGACACGATCGGCTGGTTCTTCTGGTTCCTTTGGCTGGTCCAGGTCTTTAGCTTGTGCGTCGTTGCTCCAGACACCAAGTCCTTGTTGGGCAGTGAGTGTGGCCAGGCGAGCTGAGGCCATGAGACCTGCAGTGGTCTGCTGGGAGACATTAGCACAAAAAGCTAAAATAATATACCCTGGTGAGGCATCTTATCTTTTATAATAAGCTTAAATTAAAAGGATCAGGGTCATTGACTTCATACAGTATATGATGCAGCATGGTTTCCAATGTGAAAATATGAAGATATTTATTTAGAAAATGGCATTAAGAGAGATTGGCAATAATAACAGCAAATATTTCTCTACACTTAGCTGTAACATCAGTAAGGCTTTAGTAACTTAGCTAACATGCTAGGGGCTAAGAAGTCAGGTGAAAAGCTCTTTGTGGTTGATTTTCAATCCCTCAGGCCAGAAGGTGATTATTATCTTGCCTTATTGACAGCAATTACAGCCAGCCATCATCTGTATTATTAATGTGGTGACCTGGTAAAGTCAGAATTTTGACAGTCACACGTTTTTCAGAGCCAACGATGGAATTTGGAGATTTACCAGGTAAAGGACATACCCTAGGAGAGCAAACATGCTGTTGTAAAGTTCCATAGGGAGGCTCGTGTGTGTCAGAGCAGTGTTTGTACCTGCAGGACAGCAGTGCAGATAGAAAGCAGTCAGGTCGAGTGTCAATAAAGCACAGATTGGCAGAGCAGAGAAAATATCTTGTACCTTATTCAATAAAAAATAATGTGCATTACACAACCATTTCAACAAAAGAATTTCTAACATGTGACCTTTTATTTATATGCATCAAATAGGGGACGCGTGCTGGTGCAGAGGTTAGCACCGCTGCATTGCAGCACTAGGGCGTTATCTGTGTTGAGTTCGCATGTCCTCCCTGTGTTTTCATGGGTTTCCTCTGGGTGCTCAGGTTTTCTCCCTTAGTCCAAAAACATGCTGGTAGATTAATTTGCTTCTGGGAAAACTGGCACTGGTGTGAATGTGTGTGATTTTGTTTCTGTGTCTCTGACCTGCGATAAACTGGCATTCTGTCCAGGGTGTATCCCACCTAGTGCCTGTTCCTTGCCGACATAGGCTCCGGACGCCCCCAGATCCCTGTGCTGGATAAAGCAATTTAGAAAATGGATGGATAGATGCAACTGATACATTACACATTTTATGGTGATGCATGCGCCTAATGGGTTATAAAACACTTGAACCTCTTTTGCCTTTTGCATTTTGTAATATGCAGCTCCTTCCTCTTTCACAAACTGCTGCAGACACCTCTGTAATTCTAACAATGTCTGTCTGAAATAGGTCTGAATTTAATGGGCTTCAGCTGCCATGCCTTGAACAATCGTCAGATAGTTCTCTGAAAAACTGAGATGGCTATTTCATGAAAGAAGTGCAGACATTCCTGTTTAATCTACAATACGAAAGTTTAAATTATGCTGATGAGTTCTATCGCCCCATTCACAAGCAGAAAGCCACTTGTTCCTCTTCCAGGAAGAACAGTGTGAATGTCGGGACAGGATGCTAATTCATTGTGGGGCACACATCCACACGCAGACACTGAGTAAGCTAGACAGCATGTCTTTGCAAGGTGAGAAGACACCCACACAAGCACAGGAGAACATGCAGACTCCACACAGAATGTGTTCCAGTCCAGAATCGAACTCAGGACCCAGGAGTTGTTAAGGAGCAGAGTGAACAGTTGTACTTCCCAGTGATGAAGTGGCTTCTTTAAGAAGTGCAGTGTGGCTCTGTGTTGAGGCGGAAAGCCAGGAGGGTCCTCTCTGTGATTTCATCCCCAGAACAGTGTTATCACTTGCAGGGCGGCTGACTCTTCCATCTACTGGCGCCCAGTCCAGGTCTAGAATGACAAAGGTCACCGTCTCCCAGCGAACCCTTCAAGCACATGAGCTGTCCTCCGACCTCTGTCTGAACCCTGCCTCCCCTCAGAGCTTGTTAGACAAATCTGTGGACTGTTTTAATCGAATCTGACCTGCTCTCTCCAAACCAGGTTTTTCAATGGACATACTGAGTTCTTTTTCCTCTCTTACTGTGATAATTTTACAAAGGGCCTATCTGATATTATGTTTTATCTTAATTTTGTAGGTATGGCCTTTAAATTTGGGGCATTTGTAAGATCAGTTTTACCCCACTTCAGAATTTTAGCTTGCAGATTTACCTTGAAGAGCCCCTGTTTGGAAGAGCAAGTCACAAAACCCTTCCAAAATGAATAGGAAATAACAAACCATTCAAGGACTCTTGAATAACACAAATCTACACACAAAATCAAACCTTTACCTCAGAGTGGTGTAAAACATCTTGTTCCACTGACATAAATGTTAATAAAAGAGATAGTTGAAGTTTATCAAAATAATTTTTGCTTCTAAAAACCTTTGGTCATAAAGACAGTTGTAAGAAACAGTTATCACAGAGGTGCGAGGTTTGTAATGGCCAAATGTTCCCAGCAAATTGCTTTTCAGTCTCTTCCTATCATTAGTCACTCACTAACAGGGAACGTGATCTGATGAGCTGGGTTAAGGCTGGAGCATGAGAGACTAGTTTTACCTAATGGTGACGTGGTTTTACAATACTCATCCTGCTGACAGAGAGTGTTGTCACTGTAGATGAGGGTTTGCTCTCAATTGACTTATCTGGTTAAATAAAGGATTAAATAATAAAACAGGAGTGGAATGTGCATAACCGTGTGAAATCAGTACCTATCATTTTCTCTGCTATGAACGTGATGATGAAAGTGTTGCCCACACAGCAGAGCACATTTCAGATCATACATCCACAGAATAATAACATATTAATCATTACCATGTCACCATCATCTAAAATGCAGCCTTCTTCTTAAAACACCAAAATGCATTCTTTTTTAATCTCTGCTAATTATATCATATACAGCAGGATAGATGTAAATAGGCAGAAATACAGATTGTTAGATTGTAATATTCTTTAATGACCTTTAGCAGAACATAGTAATAACTGCAGTACCCAGTTAATATAATAAACACTGCATACCAATCCTCTCACTTAAACAAGATCAGATGTCATTGTTACACCAGCATCAGATCTAAAATAATGCTAATAGAAAAATTATACTTCCAGGTTTTAAAAAAAGGTTGGAACAAAATTACAACCTGCCGCTGGAACTAATCCTGTGCTTTTAGAGTCTGATGAACGCAGAAACCCCTGGAAGTCAGCCACGATTTCAACTTCTTGCTAAATGGCTGTAACATGTCTGGTTTCAACTTGCAGGAGTGAGTCATTATAAACCAGAGGTCCCCATTCCTGGACGTGGAGGGCTGGTACTGTATGTTTTTCAATCTAGTTGGAATTTCACAAACAGTTCATTATTGTGCTTACTGGACCGGTTTAACAGCTTCTCCCAGCTCTTCAGGTGCTGCTGCCTTAAAGAGACCTTGAAAGCAGGAGCATTGGGCTCTCTAGAACCAGGACTGGGGACCCATGTTATAGATCTCCATCCAGGGTCCTCCACCACTGGTTCTTGACACTCTGGGATCACATGCTTTTATCCTCCCATTGAGCTTTCAGTTACTTGTTTGAACCCACCTTTGAGCAAAACCCTTATGATTAAAGATCTGCTTCACTTGCTCCAATTAAAACAAGTGGAAGGATGGGAATAGGTTGCTATAACTTTAGAATTTTGATCAAATGTAGAATTATACAGAAGAAATCATCCACAAAGCCTAAATCACCAAAGCACAATCCCAAGCTCTGACACACAACCCAGAGATCCAAGGAAAAATTGAGATCTCCAGAACAAACCTCTGGAACACAGTATAGAGATCCTCCTAAACACAACCCCAGTACTTCAGAACACAGCTCACACCTCCTAAAGATAGTCTGGAGCCCCAGAACACAGTCCACAGCTTCAGACCAAAGTCCACAGCTTCAGAACAAAGTCAAGAGCTGCAGAACATAGATCAAACATCCAGAACACAGTCCAGATCTCCAGGACACAGTCCAGAGCTCGAGAAAAAAAATCCACAGCCCCAGAACACACCCTGCATATCCAGAACAAAGGAACAAACCCATAAGGGAAGCCTGTAAGAGAGGAGGTTCTTCTCTACATTAATTATTTTGGCAGCCCTCACTACACAAATATTTCTTAGGATTCCTATCTCCTCTTCAGCATATCCTCTCCCAGGATAGAATATTAATACATGTACAGTAAATATACGCACTCCTCCGAAACGCAGAAGTGTTGACTGTGTGAAATGCGTATTCTCTGATCAGCGTGCTATTCCGGGGGCAGTGAGTCTTGCAGCAGCCAAGCGCAAGAGTCTCTCTTAAGGTCAAGGAAGGCTTTTGCTTCCAGCTGGACTTTGTCTCTCCAACATTTCAGTAGTGCTACTGACAACTGGAGTAGATCAGCTGAGCTCCCAGTCCTACAGAACCCTGACACTCTTCTCCTCTTTGCCTGCTTTAAAAAAATAGCAGGTCACCAACAGAAGTGTAATTATAATGGTTAGGGCTACGGGCAGAAGGTTGGAGAATAATGGACTCCAATCCCAGGTCGGACGCCACTTGTTGCACCCTTGAGCATGGCACTTCACTTACATTTCTTCCTAAGTTCTGTGCTGTACAAATGGAAACACTGCAGTTTGGTGGTGATCAATGGTAACTGTCAATGAGAAATTGTTCTGAACTATACTGATTAAATAAATAATACAAAAACATGAGCTACAGAGCCAGCCAGTGTCTAGGTTCTTAGATAGAGCCCTTATCATTACAACAGTCCATTAACTACTGCTATGCACCCACAACAACAGTGCTCTGTTTCAGAAAGCCTGTCCTGATCACTTTTTTCCCAGCTTCAGACATACCATATGCAGACCCTGGATCTCTTTGTGTACAGGCTGTTTGTTTCAACCACTGCCGTCCTTGTGCACTCCATCTGACATCCACATATTTTTTCTGTTGTAAAAAATAGATTTTGCATCCCCTTTTAAAGAGATTACCACCTGTCTCCCACAAGGGGTTTATCTGAGTTGCGTTTGGCTGAATTTGTTTTCTGTCATGGCTCAGCACAGGTGTGTGTGTGTGGGGGAGGAGGCACATTATAGCTATCCTGACCATATGGTCCCATAATCCCAGCACATTCTGAGATAGGGTAGTGGTTTAAAATGTCCCAAAACTGAAACAAAAGAGTGTAAAGAGCTGTACCTGAGAACTTCACTAAGCTCTGAGCTGAGAAATTGCTCATAGCTGAGAAAATTGGTCACTGTTCGTCTGGTGTAACTGATTGGATCAGGAGTGTGGAGATGCAGGGGATTTATGCTGATCTAAGAAAAAATAAACCAGTTTTTGCATGTTGGATAACTGAAATAAAATATAATGTCTACAATATTGTATATTACCATAATTTTATGGCTAGTAAGTATCATAAAAAGCCAACATTTGCCCTTTCAAAGCAATGATTAGGAACTGAGGTGTTTACAGATCAATAGATGGTTTGAGAGACAATGTTCAGTGATTTCTTTCATGAGGAATGAGGAATCCCCAGGCTAAAGACATTTTCTCCAGTTTAGTGATGCATATTTAAAATAGGGAGATGGATTCCAGTTTACTTTGGAGCATCTGGATTTATAGCAAGAGAGATTTAGTTCTTGGTTTATTTACAGCACAGGATTAACTGTCTTATTGGCCTGTTTAGGCATTACGTACTGTAGGATTTCTGAGTACTGAGTTACTGTAGCAGTCTGGGTTTATGGGGATGTCAGGACATACAGTAGGCCTCTGAGATGCCTTGTTTTGTAAATAGAGTAGTTTGTATATTATGTGTTATTATAAAAAAATATTTATTTATCCTAGTTTACCTCTGATTATCTACTCCTTTGCCAGAGCTGTGCCAGAAAATAAATAACTGATGGGCCCACAAACTATAACAAACACTTGGACACTTGGCATATCTTTAACAACTAGGGGTTATAGATATTTTTAATTATTGATAATACTGCTCTTTATTTTTCTGTATTTTTTTAACCCCAGTTTTTTAACATAACAATTTTGAAAGCAATAGTCTACTATATAGTCATGTCATGTCATTTGCCAAACCGCCTTATACCATACGGTGTATTGGGAAGATGGAGCATACCCGGCAGTTGAGGTCTGTTCCTGGTGTGGTTTGAAAGGCATCACGATCTCATGGCCTTAAGTCAGTCAAGTATTTCAAATAATTGATTGGCTTGAGCATTTGAGCAGCTGGCTAATGTCCCATACGGGCTATTATGCGAGAACAGCTTTAATTTTAATTACAGCTTTTGGTGCTAGCAGCCTACAGCTGCTGGATCTTATTCAACTTTCCTGCAGATCGCCATTGTAAAGGAAATTAAAAATATCTGTGTTACGACCCCGGCCTCCTGGTCAAGCCTTAGAAGAAGGCGTAGACCACACCAAATCAGCTTATCTATTGGTTCACTTATTTTCCGACACACCGTTTCCTCTCACGGTATTTTAGAACAACTTACCTTTGCCACATCATTCAGTATTGCGTTAACCTGTCGAACTTTTCTCCCGGTTAGTGTTTACTTCTTCTTGTGTACCTTCCTGGCTTAGGACGAATTTTTACTTTCGGATTCTAGATTCTAGGATTACGGCTCCGGTTAGGTTACGGACAGCCTCTTTCGTAACAATCTGTAAAAACTAATAATTGGAAATATTTCCAGTGAGGAGGTTAATAATTGAATTAAGTCACCCACAGTCAGTGCAAGAGCTGGAATTTGCCCTGCTGCTCTGTGGTCATGAGTTGGTGGTGCAGTATGTGCTGAGGGAGTGGGTGTGAGGGCAGAGGCCGAGTGATGGTACGTGTTCACTGTCTGTGACACCTTGGTGCTGTCATGTCGGCACATGGCTGCTCCATTCAGAGACAGGAAATGGCGTGCCCCGTGGCGTTCCTCACAGGCCAGGACAGTCCCCTTATCTCTCTCTTCTTGTCCGTCTTGATAACATGCCCATGTCGACTCCCTTTGTCAGAGTGATCGGCTGTGCTGCTCTTCCTTTCATTCCTGTCAACTCTGACCGTACCATTATTGTTATCTTCCCCTCCACTCTCTCTCGCACACGCTTGGTTTTGTGGCAGGTGTAGTTTATCAGTTCTAGCACCAGCAGGCTCTGCTCTAACCAGTTTGTGCTATGAATTGCTAATTTTGAAGAAGCTCTGAAATTTGGGGGTTTATAGGGAAAATAAATTAAAGTGTAAACATGAAGTACATACTCAGCTGTTACTGCATGTACAGTAGGTGACAGGTCCCTGAGATTTTAAGTTAAAATAAAGATCAAGGCTGACTCCCTGGAGTACTGGAGTAGGGATAAACATTAAAACCAAGTGAGAGAAACATTCCACTGCTGCAGATTTAACAACGCTGAAAAGATACTGCCAGGAAATATGATTTTTACAGAATTTGAACATGTGTCTCTCTCATCACGCTGGCTACTGTATATGTCATGAGGTTCTCTAAAATTACACCCCCAGCCTAGAATCTGTAGTGATGGACTCTAGATGTGTGCTTGTGAATATCTGAAGACAACAAACAGTAGACAGAACCCCGTAAAATGTCATGAGGATATAGTAAGCAAAGAAGTCGTTGTCACCTAGACTCCTGCTAGATAACTTATTCAAACATCTTTCTGAACAGTAGTACCCATGTGTACAGTCAGCTGGATTGGTTACCAGTAAGTTTTTGAATTGATTTCAAAGCTTCTGCAATAAATTAGGAATTACATACTCCTACATTCTAAAGTGAATTGTTGATGGTATCATTTGCTGACACTATATAAAACTGAATCTGTATTGTACAAGACAATAGTAATAAAGGAGTGTCCTCGACTAAGTTAGAAATTATTTAACTCATTTGTAGTCTAAAACCACTAAAGGTGGTAACAAACAAAGTTTCATAGTTTTAAAGATGCTATTAGTTGTACAGAATATCTTTTTTTTCAGAACATCTATTAGTTGTCTCTCATGAGGAGGTCCTCCAGATTTGCACAAATGTTCCAGCACTTTAATGAAAACGTACTTGTCTCCAGTATTTTAGCATCTGGAACGATGTGTTCCTGAAACAAATCTGTGGCTGAAACAAAACAGCTCTGGGACCAATGTGTAGTGTGAACCTGTAGGGCTGTCAATATACAAATATACAGCCAGTAACTGTTGCTCTTGGCCAAGGGCCTTTTTAGGAGATCCTGATGGTATAGGATGGGGCCACTTCTTATTCCGACAACCAGCTGGGACCAGGACACTAGGAGGCAGTGTGGGCTAGTGAACTGATGAGTAATTAGAGGCAGGCAGTGAGGATTAGAAGTTATAGCTAAGGAAATGAGAGAGGGAGGCAGTGAGGGTTAGAGGTTAGTAATGAGGAGATGAAGGCAGTGTGGATTGAGATTAGAAATGAGCAACTAAGAGAGGGACGCAGTAAGGACTAAAGTTTAGAAATGAAGCAGTGAGACAGGGAGACAAGTTGTTAGAGCTGAGACACTTTGATATAGTGTGATATAGGCTGATACAGTGGTTAATGGTAAGGAACAGGGAACAGCGTGCCTTACTGAAAACAAATGTGGTTGAATTGATTTTATTCAACTGAAAGAAGCTTGAAATGAATTACTGTGTCATGTCATTGCAATGTGCCTTGGTGATAGTGCTAGGATTTGCACATCTTACATTCAGCACACTCGAGGATTCCACACAAAGCCATTTGTTAGTGTCTCTGGAGAGTCTGTATATAGAGGGCAAAGCAAGCTTTCTGCCTCCTTCTCTCTGGCTTTCAAAGCAAAACCCCTGTGGAAATGTTTTATTTCAGGACTGTAGCAGATGCAGCTGAGCAACTCCTACAGCTAGAAACATCTGACTTCATACTCCACTATGCAGGAATGTCTCACTAGTTTTATGGGTCCGCTAACATTTTGTCTCTGTCAGATGTGCGGGTTTTAAGCTGGTCTCAGCGACAGTGTTGTGGTATGTAATTAAAAGTGGCTTGGCAACATAATTAACTTTAATGCCTACCTAAAGGCGATTCTTCCATTTTGATTGTAAGACTCCACAGGCAGGGGCAACGAAAGTGCGGAGGCCCTGGTATTTCCAGGAAAACAATGCAGAATTCCCCAAGTGGTAACAGGGATAGAGACAGGATCAGCAAGCCAGAAAGTGTCTCCTGAATCTCCCAGGTTACCTGAGGACTTGTGCACACTATACCTAATTGAACTTCTACCCCAGAACTCTAGGTACGCTTAGTCCTGACCAATTTAACTGATTCTTTATGTAACCAGCACATTCATTGATCCTGATAATTATGAAATAATTGAGAAGCAGATTAGAGCCCACTATCTGTCCATTTTGGATTGGACTGAGAAGGCAGCTGAGTAGATTAATTGCATTTAGGAAAACTAAGCTGTAAATGTATCATGACAATACTCACTTCAAGAATATCGCCAACATTATACAGTATGTTGCCCTTGTCTAACAGGGGTTGTGCACTGTATGTGTCTCCCCCTACTGGCACAGGTGAGGAAGCGCAGCAAGGCCTGCCGGGCGGGGCTGTGTGAGGGGGATGAGCTGCTATCAATCAACGAGAAGCCCTGTGGAGGGCTGTCACATGCCCAGGCCATGAACCTGATTGACAGCTGTCCAGGAGTGCTACACATCCGGGTCAAGAGGTAAGGACTACTCGGCTGTTATTATCACTGTCACTGTACAGCTCTACCCATGGCAAGTTTCAGTCTTATATGGTTAGCTTGCAAAAGGAGTGTAAGTTCAAAAATTATTAACAATGAACAACTGTTCATAGTGCTGTGAAATTACAAAATTACAAATGATAGCCATCAGCTATATCACTCTGCAACTCACAGCAGGTAATCCACTGAAGCTATGCAGGTGCTGGGAAAAACTAAGTCTCCTGCTGCAAGAGGTTTAGCTGGACCAGTAGGGCGCGCTCACCCCGCAGTCTGTGTGGGTCCTAATGCCCAAGTACAGTGACGGGGACAATGTACTGTAAAAAAGGTGAAAAGAGTAGGGATGTAAATTCCGGTGTCCGGGACAAATTTCCCCCCAGCCTTTAGCTGGTGTGTGGAAGGAGTTCTGGTGCACTATGGCTGCCGTTGCATCATCCAGGTGGGGCTGCACATTGGTGGTGGTGGAGGGGAGTATCCATTACCTGTACTTTGTGGAATGTGCAGAAAAGAATTATATAAGTGTAAAGAATTATTGTAAGACTACATTTCTAGAACAGGTCTGCAATGTTTCAGCCCGGATCTTGAGTTAGACTTCCTGACTGACACTATTGCAGTACAGCTCCAGGATGTGAGGATGTGAGAAGCCCCCATGGACAGCAGGCCTGAGTCATGAAGAGACTGCAGCAGGAGATGAGCAATGGGGCCGTACTGATTTCCCAGGGAAGGGAAGAGAGGCTGGGAGGAGAGGGTATGAGGAGCTAGAGCAGAGAGGGAGCTTGTGGTGGAAGAAGAGGCAGCCCAGCACAAGGCATGAGAACTGAATCCAGGCCGTGAGAGTAAAATCAGGGGGTGGGTGAGAGTGAGACTCACCATGGAAGGGAAACCAGTGAGACAGTAAACCTTCTCTCAGTGCCCAGTAGACAGATCTGTACTCTTGAATCTTGATATAACAGGCCGGGTGCGCTGCTCACTGCTGAAGAAGCCATGTTGCTGTGATGTCCTCCACAGGGCGCCGACCGGCTTCCAGTCCGTGGTTCTGGTGCCCAGGGCCCCCTCTCCCCGGATCGACAAGGAGTACAGGGCTGCCCTGCGCGCCCTGTCGCCCCCGCAGCCCACAGGGCCGGAGGTCACCCGCGCCAGACTCATGTCCCCCACGCTCCGCGGCCCCGAGGCGCTGCCGGAGGAGCGCGCCCACCGGGACTGCCTGACCTCCCCGCCCGACAGCGAGGCCTACTACGGCGAGACCGACAGCGACGCGGACACTGCGCACGAGAAGCAGCGCCGCCAGAAGCGCCGCAGCCCCAGCTCCTCGCCGGGGAAGGCGTCTGGCAAGGCGTCGCCGGCGGAGACCTCGGAGATGAGTGGCTACGACAGCGCCCCCGACACGCAGGCCTGCCCGCAGCCGCCCACCCCCGGCCCAGGGCACAGCCCACCGGCGAAGCCCCAGGTGACTTCCGCCGCGCCCCAGCCTGCTGTGGCCAGGAAAGAGGTGGCTTACCAGCCCCGGCGCGTGGAAACCAGCTTCTGTGTGTGGCAGCCCCCTGGGGAGACGCCACCCCACGCCGGGAACTCCGCAGAGAATTCCTCCGCCAGCACGGACGACCAGAGCCCCCGGGATGGGCAGGGAGCCGTGGAGGTGGACAGCGGCTTCCAGGAGCCACCCAACCCCCTGCCACCGCTGGTGTCTCCTGAGCGCGCCCGGGGGGTGTCCCTCCTCCTGTCGGGCAGCAGGCAGCTGGTGCCAATGGTGGGGCCAGTGGACAACCCTGTGGACGAAGAGCTGACCGTCACATACATGGACAAGGCCAAGCAAGCCAGTAGGTGTCGTCCGAACGCTGAGCTCCTCACCACTGGTGTTAGGTGCCCCAGCGAGAAGACACCGGGCAGTCTGTGGTCTGTTAATTCCTTTAACCAGTAACTCCTGGTTAAAGGAGTTACAGTTCCCAACACGCACACAAGAAACAAGCAGCGGGTCTGTGCCGAGAGCACCTCGTCTTTCAGTCAGGTTTAGGGACCGAGTCACCAGCCTGCTGTAGACCAGTCTGTCGCAGGGCTTGTCTCTGTGGTAGTCAAAGCCCTGCAGGTCTTGATTTAATCGCAATGCTGTCCCAAAAACTAACAAGATTTTAGAAAACCAGAACTTGATGGCAGCTGTTAATAAATTACATTAAGGTTTTTCATGAGCACAGGTCCTGGTCTACCTCAGTAGCCTACTTGTTTAGTTAAAAGCTTCTGCTTCACGGTCTTATTGCTTCGACTGCACAAGAGAAAGCTTTGAGGAAACTGAATTCCCTTTTCCCGTCACTAGAGGGCGCTGACACGTGCTCTCGAAAGCAGTTCAGCGGACTACTGCAGCTACCGGGGCTGCGCAGCCTTAGCAACAAGAGTGTGTAAATTAAAACAAACGTTACACTAACACATCTATTTCTAAAACATATTAACTCCCTGCAGATTAAGTATTTTACCAGTAGATTATTGTTGCTTTGGTATTGTGGTACCTTTCAATGAATACTAAGGCTCCTCTTTCCTACTGTTTGCGGTACTGAGTCTTGACCACCTCAGTCTAACACACTGCAGTGGGCAATCCGTGATGTTGAGCTGCAGTCTGTCAAAAGAGCAGCCGTCATTAGCTATTATTATTAAGAACTATTAGATTTCCTCCCCAGGAGGAATATAAGCACTGTTCCTACAGTATAGAGGCCAGTGCAACACTAAATTAGGTGTCATTTAATTTAATTTTGAACATGTTTAATTTGCAACTTTTAGCCACTTTTCCCTCTTTGTCCATAATTAATTTCAACACTGTATATACTACATGTATAACAAACATAAAATCACACATGAAAGTTTCAGAGGCTTGAGATGAAGACCCAACGACCAGGGTCTATTTTAAACGCACAGCTTGTGAAGCTCTTACATGGTGTGTCTTTACATCCGCAATGCCTTTCAAGAGTTACACGGGTGGTCAAAAATATTTTTTTATATTAGTGCATGTGCGGTTTAGGAACCAAAACAGAAAAATTAAATTAAATACACGATAAAAGGGCTATCCAATTAAAGCAAGTTCCCTGAAGGAATGCGCTTTGGGAATCCCGGTAACGTGGTATCACGAAGCGCAGTGGACCGGGCTAGTTCTGGTACCAGAGCGCCCTGGTGCATCAAACTGCTTGCAAGCCTCTCGCGGCTCCTGAAGCGAGTCTCCCGGGAAGTGAGCGCTGTGGTTTAAGCGCTGTGCTTAAGTACGAGGCTAAATTTACCGTGTGATTCAGTCAGATAACACAAGTGTTTCTCGGAGAGTCGAGAGAGGTATTTCCAGTTGCTGTCTGGTATCAGATAGCGACGCGGCCAGCGCTGTGTACCCTCTCAAAGGCTTTTTCGCAGATAGTATTGGAGGCGTTTTGCAGAGCCAGAGCTATAAATAACGACCGGCTGACATTGCAATCTAATCACTTGACGAAACACCGTCAAACACTGACGGACTGGACTACCACTACCGTTATTATTGGGGAATCAAACACAAAACTTATTTAAGAAAGATGTGCTGGGTCTGTTACTTTACTACAAAAAACTGATTTCTAGTGTGTTGGAAAACAGAAGGCAAAATATTTCATACAGGAAGGTCCGATCTTATTTGCATTGACAGAAAGCTGTTTTCAGCGCTTTAAACAAGGATCTACTGTAGCTTGTTTCTGGATTATGACTACTGTCCAGTCATAGTTTCACTCTGTGACTAACCTCTGTGAAATGTGTTCTTTCGTTGGTAAACCTTTCTTTTAATTTCAAAATGAAATGGAAGACAAAGTCTTGTGTAGGGACATAAGAACATAAGAAAGCTGACAAGGGAGAGGCCATTCAGCCAGTCTAACTGATTTGTATTTCACTGTTGAATCTGAAGAAATCTACTGAATCAGTTTTGTCACTCCCTTTGAGGAATTTGCATACTTGGAGCTGGTCGTAGTAGTCTCGTCTGTTTAATACTGAAGAGATTGAGTTCCTTCACCTGTGAATGTAGGATATTTTTTCTTACATCCAAGAATGTATCTGCTTGCTCTTGTCTTGGTGGATTTCAGAGCAGTAATATTTTATATAACGTGGTGGCTGACTTTTTACATGGTGTTTTAAATGAGAGAGCTCCACTCTATCATTGTGGTATGCAAGATCATTACAGTTAATGATGGTTAAAGGGGGCTGAGCTTGAAAGGACCCATATCATACTGCTTGTTTTTTATAGCTTTTAATGTGGGGTAGAACTAAACATTTCAGTGATTTCTGAAAATGGATTAGGCCCAATCAGGAATAAGGTTTTTGCGGATGGGTGCACCACTGGATCATTTATTAGAAATTCATTTTTTTGTGCTCTAGGCCACCGAAAAGAATAAGGTACATGATGCAAAGATAGTAGAGGAGTTTGCCGTGTGGAGGGCTTTGTGAATGAAGTGTAAATGGGACAGGTGCAGTCAGCAGTGAGTCACCGCCTGCTCCAGCATGATCAAGGAGTTTAGAGTAGGATGTCTGGGTATTTGTTTCAGAAGCCAGGGAGAGAGAGGGCAGCCCTGAGTAGGAAGATTCATTGCAGAATGTGGCGTTCTATACGTAATCGTATAGAATGCAGTTCAAAATCTTTGAATTCGATGAGCCAGGGGCTCTCAGGCCACTGCGATTCCCATGATTCCTCCTGTTAGTGGCCTGCTGGGTGCGTTGAAAAGGTAAGTACACCCCCTCAAGAAACACTTGCCACAATACCTCTATGGGGTTTAGGTCTGGACTTTGACTTGGTCACTTCCATATCCTGAATTTCTTCTTTTTGAGTAGCCATTCTATCACAGATTTGCTTGTGTGTTTTTTGGTTATTGTACTGTTCTATGATCCACTTTCTGTTCAGCTTCAGCTGCTGGACTGGTGCTCTCCCAGTTTCCTCTAGAATAGTGTAGTATAGTGTGGAATTCATGGTAGACCTAATGCTAGCAAGGCATCCAGGCCCTGATGTAGCAAAACAGACCTAAACTATGATACCCCAGACAAGCTTGATGGTTGGCATGAGGTCCTTCTGGTCAAAGGCAGTGTTTGGTTTTTCCTATACATGACATTTTCCATGATGGCCTAAAAACTCATGCAGCAATGTTCTTCTTGGAGAGCAGGGGCTTCCTCCCGGCTGTCCTTCCATGAAAGTCATTCTAATTCAGTCTTTTCCGGATGGTGGCATCATGAACTGTGACATTTACCAACATGAGAGAAGCCTGTAGATCCCTGGGGGTTTGAGACCTCTAGGAGCATCATACTGTATGGCCAGATCTTGGAGAATGTTTGTCCACTTCTGGGTAGAATTTCAATTTCCTCCATCTGTAGATTTTTAATAAATTTATTATTTTGATATACAGGTGGAATCACTTCCTAATGATCCACTAATTATTTGCACATGTTTTGGCGTGCCTCACTCTACATACGTAATCGAGGTGGTAGCACTAAATGTCTGCTTTCTTTCACACAAAGATATTGTATGCTGGCTGTTTCTTTTAAATAATACAAAAGTATAATTTATGTGTGTTACTTATCAAATGAGTTTAGTTGTACAGGTATCTACTACTAGGACTTGGTGAGCATTAGGTAAATGTCAAATATGTCTAAATCTTTGAAACCACAAAATCCCCCGGGGGTGTACAGTACTTACTTTCTCCCCACACTGTACCTGTGTAATGAAAGGGAATGTCCTATATCACTGTGTACCGTGACGGGCACGATCCTGGATAGACAGCTGCCCCAGAAAAGAAAGGCCGAGTGGCTACAGCAGAGCCCAGGGGCGGGATGGCCTGTCAGAGAGATTCATTACACCACTGCAAGCTGCAGCTGCTCTCCTCTGTCAACCGCAGTGATGAAACATGTCTCGTAAATTAATCAATAAAAGATCTGGGAAGCAGATAGTGTGTGCTCACCTGTTAAAGACAGTGAGGCATAGTGTGCAGAGGGGACGTCTTGCGTAGAGTATAGATATATTGATAGATACAGTATACCTGTGGTGTTTCAAGTTTACTGTATATACTTTAAAGAGTTTTCCATGGCGTGCAAGATCTGAAATAGATCAAACTATGGTAAAATGTTATAAAAATTAGGATCTCTGATTATTGTGGTAAAAATAACACATGTGGTAAAAATAGTAAAAATTCATCCAGACCCAGTTTAGTTGTTAAACACCTCCCAGCTGGGTGTCAGTCCTGGCTCTCTGTCGACAGGAGGCCCTGTGTCCCTGTTTTCAGCAGCCTGACTGGCTGTTCCTTTCAAACATTTATTTTAGTAAACCTGCCCTGTAATGTCACAGTTTTCTTCTAGGCTTCCCTTTGCCATGGTTTCCAAACTTTTTATTGTTTACTAGAGGCTTCTGTGCTTTACCACACTTTTACCGTGGTAACACATCAGTCAGGTTTTCTGAGGGTCCAACCCCTGGGCAGTGTGGAATCTGTGTCTTAGCATCCACCACACACCCCCTGGAGCTGCAGCTCGGATTGTCCAGGCCGGCTGCCCCGGATCTGGGTTTGGGAGAGGGGGAGACAAGGGCTGCCCAGGGCAAATGGGTCAGTCTGGGGGGGTGGTCAGAAGAGGAGCCTGGCTGAGAGTTTGTTGTATTTTTCCCTCATGTCTTAGCAGCAGACAGGTGGATAATGTCCATCACTCATGCAGACCTCTGCCCTGATAAAAATAGTCTGAGTGACATAATGTGTTTCTTTAGGCCTGGAAGCCTGTGGTTAGACAAAAGGGCTTTAAAAGGCTGTATGGTAGCCTCCAGGGGTGTTGGGGGTGGGGGGCTGTGGAATTAGGGCTAGGGGCTGTCTCCAGTGTGCTGGAAGGGCTCCAGTAGTGTAGTGTTAAGAGTGATTTAAGGTAGGGAGCACTGGGGCATAGCACACTATGCTGAGCTTCACATCCCCGCACAAGGGTGGACATGCTGGAGACACCATCTACGCAGGTAAACACCGCAGCTTTGTAATATCTGTGGAACTCTGCTGGCATGGGACGGAGAAGGGCCTGATGACTGATGTGTCTGGTCTGTGGTACTTGGAATGAGCTTTTTTCTGTGGTCTGGGCTCCAGGGTCTAGAACAAGGAATATTGCAGGCCTGTTCCGGTCTAACTGTCACACAGAGGGACAGTTTTCTGGCTGTGGAGGGGCCTCTCCACTTTAGGAATATAGTCCTGTTTTGCATTATGATCTTTATTTAATATACATATTATTTTTCCACAATATCTAAAATGGGTGAGCCTGTGATTTCAGTTTGGCTTCAAAGTGAGGTCATGTGCGAGAGTGTCCTCGGAAGTCTGCTGATGCTGTAGCTGGGAGACACTTTGGCTTGGCTGCTGCTGGCTGAGGAGTGTAGGAAGCATCTCCATGATGCCTGCTTGTGTCTGCTTGCAAGACAAGCTGGGAGTGAGCCTTCAGGTTTCTCCAAATCGCTGTGGAGTCATTCCCTGTCTCAGCTCACATCTTAAGAAATAAAGAAAGCAACCACATCAGTCTAAGTCTGATTCACGCACAGCATGCCCTCTTATTATAATGGCAATAATTAGAATGACAAATTTCAGACAGGGTGTCCACAAGAAAGAGATCTTAATTCCAAATGTTTTAAAGAAGTGTGACCGTTTTCAAAATTCTGATTTTCTTTCTGACTTTAGCGTTTCTCTAAACCTCTGTTTTCATTCAAGCTCAGCTACAGAGTCTGTGGGCCTGTAGTTCTTTCAAGGCCACTGAATCAAGGGTTTATTTAAGGTTTCGTTTTTACAGTTTGTTCTGTTCACTGTTCACTGTTCAGTTTACTAGGTTATAGGAAGCTGCTCCAAGATGGTTAATCTATATCCATTGGGAAAAGTTTCAAATTTTGCTGAATATTGCTACTGAAAAGTGTGGCTGCTGTGATTGTGAAGCAAAGCTACTGTATGCACTGATCTGTAAGAAATATAGTTAGAACAAGGAGCGCCAGCACTCATTTCTGCAGCTCTACAGAGCTCTAATATTTTACACTTAACAAGTTAACTTGTCTCCGATACAGTCTTTGCAGAGCAGTTTTTTGCTGACATTCAGCTTCTTCCACCTTTAAAACGGATCTGTTTGAGCATTCATGTTTTGATTAATAATATTTATACAAAGTTAAACATTTGTATAAATCATTTGTAATTTTGGCAAAAATGCAGCTTCAGTGAAAGGGGTTGAATACTTTTGTAAGGCACTGTACTTGTCACAAAGTCTTGCATCTGCCACTGCATTCCATTGAGACTGTTTGGCAAAAACTCTCCGGTTTTCCCCTTCATAATGCGTTAGAAAATAGACTACATATAAGACCAAGGGAGGGGAGATGTCAGACAGCCTAACGGAAGAGGAAAACAATGAGGGTCACTTTGCAGAAGAATGTGAAATGAATGAGGTCAGTTATTTATAGGGAAAGAGTGATGTGATTTATTGAGATCCATATTCATCAACCAGAATCTGTAACAGCTGTTTGATTCTAATTATGCAGCCAGAGCGCTCTCCAGAAAGATGCTGAAAGTCAAAGACAAAAATAAGCAAAGTTCCTCAAACCACAACTTCATAGAAGTCTAAATTGGGAGTTAATATCCAAAAAAATGGAGGTGGCATTAAAAAGCTGTCACTGAAGGGGGTTCCTTGTGCTGAGCTAAAAACACATTATGTGCTGTTGTATTTTGTTAAGTTAACCTGCAGTTTTTTGTCATATTGTATCAATGCATCAATGTCAGCTACAACTAGGAGCACGTTGACTCAGAAGGATGCTTCCTACTGCAAGGAGTTAATTATGTGATTCCCTGTTGCCCGTTTACAGTGTGAAGGACAGCTGACATGCTGATCTCCTCAGAGGGCATATTTGGTTCCCTGCAAAGCCTGGCTGAAATTGTGATGAATGTGTAGTGTGCAAAACACTGCTCCTGTAGGATCAGAACTTCATGACAGTGATGATGCTTGTGTAAAAAAGGGTATTTTTGGAGCCTGATCTCATAGGTCATCAGCATCAGTCAGGGACACCTTTTCTATATGGTTTATAAAAATTGGAAAATATTGTTCCCCAAGTGTTTTGATTTGGTGTAGTTCACAATGCTGGTCCAGTTCTGCGCTAGCTAGCGATGGGAGGATACGCCTGGGAGGTCAATCAGGCTCCCATTGCACGGCACTTTGAGCCTTCCAGGTTTTACCTTTGTCTGAGCCAGCATCACATGCTGCTTATTTCATGTCTTTTACTCTGTTTTGAGCACATGTGCATAGACAGGTGGGTGGAGTTCTTTCTTTTCTCCTTCATCACTCCTGCTGCGTGAAACCTTAATCGGCTGGGGGTGACCGTGCATAGTGAGACACTGATCTGCTGGGGGTGACCGTGTAGAGTGAGACACTGATCTGCTGGGGGTGACCATGCAGAGTGAGACATTGATCTGCTGGGGGTGACTGTGCACAGTGAGATACTGATCTGCTGGGGGTGACTGTGAAGTGTCTTTTGAGCAGAAAGAAAAACACCGACTCACTCTTGAATAACCAGCTATGGTAATAATAAACACTTTGTGTGATATAAATTGGGACCATTAAGCAATCAGGGTGTCCCCCACAACTGTTCTTCTGCAGAAAACTGTTCTTTAGCTCTTTACTGGGCAATCCCCTGATGACTCATGGTGCATTGCCAACAGCTCACGTCTCTGGTGGATGAGAGACATTCATCTTCATGTTTTGCACAAAAAGGAAGTGAGACTCCCAGCTGTTGGCAATGTAACGTCAGTCACTGCGGACCTGCCCAGCTCTGCCCTGCTGCCATCAAGCCGAGGCCTGACCCTTGCCCTGTGTCTCCCCTTGCAGAGCTGCATCGCAGCGAGAGTGTGCAGGAGAAGCAGGTGAAGGAAGCTCGTACCAAGTGCCGCACCATCGCCTCCCTGCTGACCGACGCGCCCAACCCCCACTCCAAGGGCGTCCTGATGTTCAAGAAGCGGCGCCAGCGCGCCAAGAAGTACACGCTGATCAGCTACGGCAGTGTGGAGGAGGACCAGCTCCGGGCAGACATGGAGGGCGATGAAGATGAGGAGGACGGGGTCCTCCCCACCAGCGAGTCTGAGTTTGACGAAGATGGCTTTGCTGCGGCTGCCGATGCTGACACGACCTGGGACAGTGACTACCTGGACATCCTGGAAAAAAAGGACCCTGCTTCCCAGAGATCCTCCAGCCCTGGGGCTCCGGAAAGCCCGGGCCTGCCTGGTTCTGCGGGGAGAGGTGCCCAGCTCTTTGAGCAGCAAAGAAAGAGGGCAGAGGAGCACACTGTGACAGGCAGTGTGCCAGAGGTGGCGCAGACGCCACGGGAAGCAGGCACTCCTAACACACAGCCGTCCACTCCCATAACCCCCCCTAGCTACAGCGTGATGAATGGAGACATCAGTCCCAAGAGCAGAAGTGCTGAGCTGATGTCACCCCCTCATCTGGCACCTATGCCAGTCAGACAGCCAGTGGTTGTGACCTCTCCTCAGCTGCCTGACCTGCCCTCCAGCTCAGTGCTGAACAGAACTGCCCGACCCTTCACACCCGGGTTTGTCAGCTCCCGGGCTGCCACAGCACCTGTCATCTTCCGGCCCACCTCTGCCAGGAAGACGCCTTCTCAACCTCCCTCTTCTATGGCCTCTGTGCCTGCCCCCTTCTCTGCTCCTCCTGCCTCTGCTCCCAAGCTGGCCATCTCCACGGCGTCCCTGTACATCCCAGCTCGATCGGCCTCTGCGGTGGCCCCTCTGTCTGTCCTCTCACCACCCCCTCCTTTCTCGCCCCCTCCAGCGCCGGCTGCGCCCCTCCCCTCCAGCTTGCAGCCCCCGGCAGCTGCCCCTCCTGTGGCCGGCCCCATTGCCCCACCGGCCTACTCTGCCCCTTCTTCCACAGAAGCTTTGGTGTCCCGTGAGCAGAGGATCTCCGTGCCGGCGGCCCGTACCGGTATCCTGCAGGAGGCCCGGAGACGCAGCACCAAGAAGCCCATGTTCAGCCGCCCCGAGGAGAAAAAGGGCAGCTCCCCCAACCCAGAGCTGCTGTCCCTGGTGCAGAACCTGGACGAGAGGCCCAAAGGGGTAACAGAAGCAGGGTTTGAGTCCGGCCCTGAGGAGGACTTCCTCAACCTTGGAGCAGAGGCCTGCAACTTCATGCAGGCACAGAAGCACAAAGTGCCGCCACCTGTGGCCCCCAAGCCACGTATTCACGTGCCCGAGATACCCCAGCTGGGAGGTAAGGGGGCAGAGCTCTTTGCACGCAGGCAGAGCCGCATGGACCGGTTTGTGGTGGACACCTCCCCTCAGCAGACCTCACAGCCAGCCTCCCCGGCCAGGCCTCGCCTGCCCTCTCCGACTCCCTCCCTGCCATCACACTGGAAGTACTCCTCCAACATCCGAGCACCTCCTCCCATCGGCTACAACCCCTTGCTCTCTCCTTCCTGCCCCCCCGGAGCCCAGCGGAGCACCAAGGCCGCTGAGGCCCCCAAAACGGGCACATGGAGCGGCAGAAAGACCTCGCAGAAGGAGGGGATCAAAGCCATCGATTTCATCAGGAGACAGCCATACCAGTTAAACCCAGCCATGTTCAGCTTCGGGAGCAGCAGCTCGTCGGTGGCACAGCAGTCGCCCCCCCTGATGGGCAGCTCCCTGACGCAGCCAAGGCAGATCCCCGTAAAAGCCGCACGCGTGTACGAGATCAAGCGCTTCTCGACCCCGACACCTATGTCCGTCCCCACATCGCTAACGCCCACTGTGATCGCGCCGCGTGCTGCCACCACCCTGGGAGAGCCTCTGTTTCGCTCCAACATCTGCTCTCCGCCTCCCACCCCCTTCTCACCCCCCCCCACCACCACCGCTCCTCCCCCAGCCTCTGCTCCTGCCCCCGCTTGCACCCCTGTCCAGGAGGCCAAGCAGTACCAGACCACGCCCGAGCTCAGTCCCCTAGGCCCCTCTCGACCCTCTGTTCTCAGCAGCGCAGCCACCATTCAGGTGCCCAAACCACGCTTCCAGGCCTCCAAGATCGGGATTCAGTCCAACGTGTGGAGACCCGGCGCCCTGCGCTACTGAAGATGCCTGCACATGCAGTCCTGTAGCAGTGTTTTCCCATCCCAGCCCAGTGCGCTTTCTAGAGTTTCAATACCAAGTGTGTGATTCCCACAATCCACTGAGACATCAGACCATCAGCTGCCTGCTGGTGTTGTGAGCTGTACCTGTCGACGCTTGTCATCTTGAGCATGTTAGTGATACAGAAGTATTACTGTGAAGAATAAGAATAAGAATTTGCTTGACACACACTCCAATCCACAATTAGGTGCAGGGGGGGTGACAGTAATTCTGAATGGGAGAGATTTAAATGTACGGACTCTGCACTGTGATGGGATACTCTGCTACGGAGACATTTTGAGCTCCTCTTGATTTTCCCTGGGGCTGTGTTCTGAGTTGAATTTCTGGACATTTCTAAATCACAAACCGCTGTATTCACATTTTTGTATTGTATCTCTTCCAGTGGTGTTCTGAGGTTTTGATTTCAGGATCATTTGTGCATTTGAGCAGTTATAAATAATATATTTAAATTGCTGTTCATTAGATGTAAGAAAGGATTCAGACTTGAAGAGCTGGTGTTTTGGAAGATCAGTTTACAAAACCCCACAATCACCATATTCATAAGTGTTTAAGGATGTCTTGCGGCCTCATTGTTTTACTGTAGAGTATTTCCAAAAAAAACAACAAAGAATTTGGATTAAGGTAATACTTTTCAGACACCACAATTACACAGCCTTTTGCTGTATGGTAGTTCAAAACGATTTCACACAATTCCTTTCATGTGTAGCATCTAAATTCTCTAAAGAAAAAAGAAGCAGTTACACAGGGAGAATAAAAAAGATGACATAAAGCTCCATACCATAATAACAACCAGCAATTGTTATTGTTGTCGGTCAATAAAATTCAGAGTATTAAAGTTTGTATTCAGTTTAGATTTGAAAGTCCTAATGGTGGCTTTTGGGCTGTTCCATGGCTGGTGGTGAACAACAGAACGAAGGGCTGCCAATTGAGTCTGGCACCTTGAAGGGATGAGCCCTGTTTTCAATCATGACGTGTAAAGGAGAGAGAACAAAGTGGAAACTAGCTCAATGTGGCAGCATTGATTATGCTGCAATGAGGAGCAATGAGGTAGAATAGAGTACTAGATATTTGCAATCACAGGAGAGAAAACAGTGGGTCTTTATGTACTGTTTTGAAGACTGAGATACAGTAGGTTGTCAGAAAGGATTATAGTTTTCATTCACCAGCGAGAGACAACACAACCCTAAACAAGTCAGAGAGAGAAAAACATCATTGCTGTCTTGCCTTCCTAGAGCAGATGCCTCCTCACTCTTCAAGTAAACACACGTTGTTATGTGACAGTGCCGAAAACCCCATTGTGAAGCTCTCACTAAGGCCCCTTAGCTTTGATTGAGTGTTTGAGACTGCAAGTCATTACAGAGCTGTTCTGCAGCACCTTTAGCTAATGTGAATGTGTGATACTGTCCTGCTGTAGTCTCTTGATACCTTCTGACTTACTCGTTGCCTTTACTGTGAAGATTTCAAGGCATGTGGAGGGATTTTCTGTCATTTTTTTCTGCTTTTAGGTCTCTTCGACTTGCCCGTCAAAGCCAAAATGAAACATCATAACTTCCTACTCGTGTTCTGATCGGTTTATGTATTCTGTATTGTGTCTGTAGTTTGTCTAGAAGTGGAAGAATTATCTTAAATTATTTTGAAATTGGCAGATGTCTCTTTACAAACATGTCTCGGAACACATCTTATAAAGAAGAGGTGGCAGGGGTTGTTGTTGTCGTGCTTCACCTCTGACCCCAGCAATCCAGACACAAGCAAGGGGCAGACGTTTGGACAAAGACCTCTTTGCATGTCAGCTAATCATTTTAAAATTATCCATAAGCAAAGCAAGGTAAACCAATAAGGAAACAGTAAGTCATTAATTATATTAGTATGCTGTCACTATGCAGGCTATCTAAGGGTTCTGGCTAAAACTAATTTATGAAAAAGCATCTTAAAGAACCTGTTGTATTGTTTGAATAGTTAGCTTTGCGAGACATCCTTAAGAATTCTGTTCTTACCAGTTTATGCCTTAAGCGTAGAAAGCTTTTGCTAAAAAAAGCTTGCAGATGACATTTTACTGAACAAAAAGCACTCCATTCAACACACCAACGTGTCTTCTCACTGGGATTCAGGGTGCCTTTTCAGACAGCCAGACACATGAGCAGACAGTCACAAAACACACCTGGCAGACTATTCATGTAAGAAGCGAAGCGACAGAAGAGCACCATGAGGGTGTTTAAACTAGTACTGTATAAGGATTCCGACACCCAAGAGGATTCGGTGAGTTTCCTGCACTGATAGCAAAAAGGCTGCAATGAGCAAAACGCTTCCTGAGAGAGTGAAAGCGAAGGGATTTTGAGGCTGTGCATGTGGTATCACTGATGCGAGCGGGGGTGATTGGTATACAGTCAGAGGGATTATGGGATAGTGTGAAAATTCACACTGTGGAGGAATGACACCCGGTCATGAGCAGCATGGGCGTGCACAAGAGCAGTGCATGTCTTCAGGCACGTGCATCACTGCTGCCTGCGTGATGGCTGCATTCCTCAGCTAGAGGACTCTGCCCAGTGTAGATGATGTCTGCATGTGTACTCATGGTCCCGTTTGTACATGTCCCAAATTAGAGTGCACCAGGTCACAGGTTTTGAGTTAACTGTTTTTTCATTGTCTGGGGTGTTGAAGGAGGCTGTCTGTCAGAGGGTGCCAGCCTGGCTATTGCATTCCTTCAGTACAGTCGCTGGCCATCCCTGGACAGCTGTGAGAGAGTCTGCCTGAGCCCTCACTCCGGCTGTGAACACCCCCAGAGAGCCAGGGCTCTGTCAGCTATTGCAGGTAGTTAGAAAGTGTGAGCGGTGCTCCGTGTACAGGAAGAGGCCGTGCAAGACTCTCGTTCTCCCAGCCTCTTCTGCCACGTGCAGTCTGTTCCTGTGTGCATGGGTTGAAATGCCTCTGGGGGAAACATGTTCTATTAAATTTACATAGTGACTTTGCATCTTTCCCATAGTTTGTACAAGTTTGCCTTGTTTTCATTGCATATTCCTACACTTGCATCAGGTCATCATTGGGCTTCACTGCATTAGATTTTGATAACTACATTGTTTGCCTGGGTAAATATGTATGGGAACTGTGCAACAAAACTCTAAGACATTTTATTATGTTACAATGATGTATTTAAATTAGGAGTCCAGTGTAGCAGAGACCATTGGAAGCATTGTAAAGCACAGTGACCCAAGATAAAGAAATGTAAGGTTTTGAGGAAAACCCTAGCTCAAGTGCATTTACTAGTCATTTTTCTCTCTAGTTAAAGAAACTGACGTGATGAGCTACCCAGGCACACTGCAGCGCATCAAGCCTCTTTCTTTGTAGCAGTCATGGGTGGCTGTGTTTGTGATGATGTAACTTTTGACTGAAAACAGTGGACTGGCGTTGGCCTTGGAACCAGTGACTGTTCAATTCAGTAAGGATGCTGAGTATGTATTTTTTATTTTTAATTGTGGAATTGAGTTATATACGCATGGCAGTGAGGCACTGGCACTGTAATTTATTAAGAGGTGAAAGACACAGAGGGTGAGCTGTGGCATTGTGGGAGAGACCAAGGGGACACATTTTCTAGGCAGCAGAAAAGCACGAGAGGATGAGGAAGATGAAGAAAATGAGAAGGCCGCCTGACCTTTCGTGGTGGTGAGGTAGCAGATATTGGGGAAAAAAATCCCAATCCCATTATGGAGTAAGTTTTGTCCATTGCAGGTTTTACCTGTCACAGGTGCACATCCACACTCTACAGCTAGATCAGAGACAGTAAGATGTTTAAGAGCAGTTCAGCTTTACACATGAGAATTGAGTAGTAGACTGAGATATCCAGCAAGTCTTTTGGACACTATAATAATTCCTGTCGGGGAGTTCCTTTGAGTGCCTCCTGTAGATTGTAGAGAATTCCTCCCCAGCCACCCCTTAGAGACATGAAGTAAGTGACTTGAAAGATGAGGCTATGAGGCCTCGTGACAGTGGACTCAGGCAGAGGTTAGATCGGAAGACACAGGAACTTGGCTGCCATGCTGCTGTACTGTAAACGAGGAAGTTGTGGGAGTTCGAAGCAGGGTTACTGGTGCTGTTTTGTCATTTTAAGGACAATGGCTAGCTCGCAAACTTTAAGCCTTTTCTTTCTCTCCGGCGTGTTGTCTTTGTGCTTCCCGTTTCCCTGCGTGGTGTAGAAACTGGCTTTAGGGAAGACGCTTCGTAATAAATCCGCCAGCACTCAGTGCGTTCCTCCAGTTGTGAGAGTTGCCGAGGGATTCGAGATGAAGGAGGGGAGGGGATGGGAGGGAGGTTTATGGTGAGTGAAAACAGAGGAATAAAAACAGACTTGGAACCCAGTTGCCTTCCTGTGTCTTCTAAGTGTTTGGTCTCATCTTCTAATGTGTGCTGTTCCTCCGGATCCACTTACTCATTCATGTCCTTATATTTCTATTCACCTCCACCTTAGATAAGATAAGATAGTTTTATTAGCCATATACAATTTCTTGTATTAGGAATTTGTCTTTTTGCATACCCCACCTTGCTCTCCATGAGAAATACAGACACACAGACAGGGAGAGAAGCTTGGGGTCAGAGCGTAGGGTCAGCCATTTTTACGGGGCCCCTGGAGCACTTGGGGTTGAGGGCCTTGCTCAGGGGCCCAACGGAGTAGGCTTCCTCTGCCGGCCGAGGGATACAACCCGGCAACCTTCCAGCCACAGGTGCAGCTCCTTAATACACAGCAGATATACTGAATTGCTTAATTTGTCAAAATGAAATTGTTCCCTCCGTCCAGCAATGGATGATTTAATTGTAGCCTATACAGCCTGCTTGATTGTAGATCTTCTTGACCAGGGATGGTCACCCCTGTTAAACACAGGGCCTAAACAAGTCATTTTACTCTCTGATGTTTTGGACAACACACTGACCTGCTTCTGAAACAAACCCCTGTTGTTAACTCCTGCTGAGTCATTTGCTCCAGACTCTAAAGATCACAGCCTAGAGAAGCCCTGGAGAATCCTCTAGAGGATCCATTATAAAGTGAGCTGCTCTGACAGGTGGGGTTACCAAACCAAGAGTACCTGGAGACCTGCTCTATCACATATCACACCCAGGGCATGACTCAGCTGCAATAGTGCACTCTGGCATAAGTCACAGAAGAAGGCAAGGAGGATACTGATTCATACATGAACAGCACCTTGTCATGTGACAAAGTTACAGCAGACCACTGATGCTCAGACTCAACTGTACACCTCAGTTTACATTGAGCTCCAACAATTTCTATCTCTTGTGTAATGTGTCTGCTGCACCGTCAGAAGACTCTGCTTGGACCAAGCTGGTACCTTCAACTCAGACTTGGCTGGTCCCCAGCTCAAAGGGCTGTCAAGTCCTGGTCCGAGAGGGTCAGTGAGTCTGGAGGTTGTCCAGTCTGGTCCTATGGGGTCAGTTGGTCTGCAGGCTGTCCAGTCCAGGTTCTGGAGGGTTGGTGTGTCTGCAGGGTGTCCAGTCCTGGTCCTGGAGGGTCAGTGAGTCTGCAGGGTGTAACTAAAGCGTTCTTTCCGGACCCTATGCAGACGACACAATCCGGGGATGAGTGAGGAAAACACGGGGAAAAAAGAATGCGGAAGTCGGGAATGAAAACAGGGGGCGTATCTGTGGTGTGCTGGTGATCAGGGAAGGTGTGGCCGAGGCAAACGATCCAGAACTGAGTCTAAGGGAGAATCCAAGAGGAGGCAAAAGTCCAAAGCTGGGCGGTCCATCCAAGACAAACAGGGTTAAAAACAGGAACCGGGTCGGAACAGGAACTAAAAACTTGACAGGACAAGGCGCTTCCAGGTCCCGGACTCGCCTGGTATGGAAACCAAGGGAGAGCCTGGAATAGAGTGAGTGCCTGGCTTTTAAGGAGCACTGAAAAAGGGGGTTGGAACAGGGAGCAGGTGTGGTGGATGAGTAGAAAACAAGGAAGGGCTGGAGTCCTTAAGAGGGGGGGGTTACGAACGTGACACAGGGTGACCAGTCCTGGTCCTGGAGGGTCAGTGTGTCTGCAGGGTGTCCAGTCCTGGTCCTGGAGGGTCGGTGTGTCTGCAGGGTGTCCAGTCCTGGTCCTGGAGGGCCGGTGTGTCTGCAGGGTGTCCAGTCCTGGTCCTGGAGGGCCGGTGTGTCTGCAGGGTGTCCAGTCCTGGTCCTGGAGGGCCGGTGTGTCTGCAGGGTGACCAGTCCTGGTCCTGGAGGGCCGGTGTGTCTGCAGGGTGACCAGTCCTGGTCCTGGAGGGCCGGTGTGTCTGCAGGGTGACCAGTCCTGGTCCTGGAGGGCCGGTGTGTCTGCAGGGTGTCCAGTCCTGGTCCTGGAGGGCCGGTGTGTCTGCAGGGTGACCAGTCCTGGTCCTGGAGGGCCGGTGTGTCTGCAGGGTGTCCAGTCCTGGTCCTGGAGGGCCGGTGTGTCTGCAGGGTGACCAGTCCTGGTCCTGGAGGGCCGGTGTGTCTGCAGGGTCTCCAGTCCTGGTCCTGGAGGGCCGTGTGTCTGCAGGGTGTCCAGTCCTGGTCCTGAAGGGTTGGTGTGTCTGAAAGGTGTCCATTCCAGGTACTGAAGGGAGGGGCACCAAAAGAACTGGAAGAAGCTGTTAAAGAAATTCAGAGTGAAAACCTGCAGACTCACTGGTACTCCAGGACCATGACTGGATTATTAACTGAGGGACATACAGGAATAGTGTACACCTCTCCAATGCTGAGACAAGGGTTTCTTACAATGGTAAGAAAAATGGATCAATACTTAGAGATTCCAAAAGTTGGGAAAGATTGTCCAACAACGTTAAAAAACAATTGGTTTCTTTCCTTTGTTGTCCATACACTGTGACTGTCCTGTGGGACTCTTAACTCTGGTTCTGTTCTTTATAAATCAATATCCAAAAGGTTACCATGGCAATTTGCTTGGATGGACAGGCCAAAGCAATTAAGAGCCCATCAAAGTGCAAATCTGCCTTAGCACAACCAGTACAGTACAAGACTATAATAATCACATTTTAAGTGTAATGACTGTTAGTTTCTCAATGCACAAGAATTGTACTGAACAGTTATTTATCAGTTTGTTGCAAGGAGATGTGTGGGGCCACGGGACCGTTGCAGATGTGTTTTCCGCTTGGTGTGAACAAAACTATTTGAAATTGATTTCAGGAAGGATTTCAGGAAGGATCCCCAGACTCAAATGTCCATCAGGGGCGAATCAGTGGAAATGTAGATAAATATATGTGTTTGGGAACTTTCCTGGACTGCAAACTAAATTTTGAGGCAAACGTTGATTCTATTTTCAAATAAGGGCAACAGTGTCTATTTTTCTAAAGGAAGTTTAAACACTCTAAGGTTCAAACATTTATTGTTTCATCATTCTTTTATTGAATCTGTTTTAATCTTCACCTTGATCTGCTGTTTTGGGAATCTGAATTTGAGCAGTAAGAACAAACTGTGGAGTGATGTCAAACTATGTCAGAAAGTCATTGGTGCTGATCTTGCCTGTCCTACATCTATCAGTTACATTTAAGTTCCCATTTATACCTGTGGCTATAACCTTGCTTAAAACTAATTATTTTGTGTATTCACATTTGTAATGTTTGTTTGTGGGTTTACTTTATACTGTATTGTCTGCAGCTGTAACAATAATTGCCCTTTGGAGATAATAAAGACTCGGTAAAACAGCATCAGACAGGATAGGGGAAATACAAATTGTGGAGGTTATATCTGATTCATGTGGCAGCAGAAAACATAATAAATACAGCCAATAGCCTCTTGCTTAATTATTGATTATTAACACAGCTCTTTTTTTCAGTCATCCATCTACGTTTGTTTTGCAGCACATACTTTTCTCTCAGGACATTCTCTTCAGGGTGGAAGCACAGTTTGCCTTCTGCAGAAATCAAATGTGGGCCCATGGACAGAGCCCTTGACTTCATAGTGTGACTGGGAAGATACTGAAAATACTGGCACCCGGTGATTTATTGGTTTTAGCTGTCCTAGACCCTGCCGAACCTTGGTGTCAGTAATGTTAAAAATACCCCTCAGACTCTGTGACGTGGGACCTGTTATTAACATCTATAGCAAACATCTTCGTCAGATACACACTTAGTAATCTTCCATTATCAACTCAGTGTTACCTCATAACATTATATTAACCTTTACAGCTCTTTGTATTGTTGTACTGAAAAACGCTTAGCTTTATTTCTTGTTGCACCAGTCTTCTCTGTCCTGGCAATTTATGTATTTTTGCAGCTGAGTCTGTAGCTCAGTCTATACAGTTTACACAGTCTCCAGAACATTCTCCTCCTTCTGTTTTTTCCCTCCATTGAACGGGTCAAGTCAGGGATGACTTAGTTTGGAGCCATTTATGATTCTGAAGTACTACCATCCCACTTCTGAACTGTGTGCGAGCTCTGCCTCATTACCTTGTAGTCTTCTTTTCCAAAATTATAAACTCTTATTATTATACAGTTATAATGAGAGTTTAAAATATAATGAACCAACTATTATATAGTTCAACATCAACATTAACCCTTTCCACATTATGATCATAATTCCTCAATAGTTCAATCACATATTTTCCATTAATTTGGTCCACATTGCTTGAAAATATAAGTTTAATAAGACTTTCTTCTTGGGTTAAGAAATTACTATTTCCTCCCTATCAGTGTCAGCTGCTGTTTTCCCCACAGTATCACAGTACAACATTCCTCCCTTGCTCTCAGGCCTCAGACGGGGTGTCACCTCTCAGCAGCCCCATGACCCTCACAGGTAGCCTCACAGCAGACGCTGAGCTTCAGTCGTCCTGTGGCCACAGGGCTGCTCTCCTCCTGGAGGTTCTCATTCTGTGGCCACTGCGCCCCAAGTGTGAATGCGACAGTGGGGTGCCGCAGTTCTGGAGTTTGGTGTATGTAGGCAAAAAGAGGGGTAAACAATTGAATTACGTTGATTAACATGATGCACTTTCAAGTATTCTAATGCTAAACCCCGTGATTGATGGAGCGAGTCGAGCGACCGTCACTTCGATCCTTCTAGTTTCTAGAACAGCTGTTAGATAGCGTCTGAGTTTTGATTTGGAGCACATAAAAGCAATTGCCAGCATCTTTATTCAGCCTGTTTTTGTTAGTCACAAGTCTTTCCCTCCGTCGTAGGCCCTAAAAATTTCGTGGGCCCTAGGCCTTGTGCCTACAGTGCCTCATGGTATATCTGGCACTGGGGTGATGCCCTGTGGCCTGTGCCTCACAGAGCCAGTCTCCAGGATTCTCTGGACCAGTCTGGTGACTGTTGAAGATGAACATCTCAATCTCTGGGCAACTTCCCTCACAGACCTCAACGCCTTCAAACACACCAACAGTAAGCAGGACACCTTCATTATTCAGGGCAAAAGGGCAAGGCTATCTTTCACCATTCTTCTGTTAATTAAAACTATGTCTGTTTGAATGGCTAGTTATGCAGGTTCTTTCTGAATGGATTAATTTTGGTAATTTTAACTAAATTACCAAATTGTGAGTACATTCTTTTTATGAGATCACTTGGTTATCAAAAATAATCAATAACCTATATATTTAAAACTGTAAAACTTACACGTGCACAAAGAGCTATTGTTTTAAAACAATAGACTATCGTTGTGCCGTCCGGTATCAGTATATTTAGTGGAGACCATAGTAGGTTTGGTCTCAGCAATATTGTTAATGTCCAATTTACGCTTCAAGTCTCACCTTTAACCACAAGGTGGCGCTGTTGCATTACAGACTCTGATCTGGCGGTCAGAGTCTGGAGCGGCGTCAGAGCATTATGGCTGTAAAAAAAGAAGTAGAGGCTAATTCTGCTTAGATCCTCAGAAACCCCTGTAAGTACATTACCTGGAGTCAAAGTGAATGGAAAGATTAGTCAATAGTGGGATTTATTCTTCCCTGACTCAACTATCAAATTAAATTGCAGCTGCCTATCTGCTCAATTTTTAAAACATTAAAACTTACACATGTGCAGAAAGAGCTATTGGTTTAAAACATAGACTATCGTTGTGCTGGCATGAATTATGGCAAAAATAGAAGCAAAGTGCTTATTACTGTTATTATGATTCAATTATTCATTTTGGTGTTCTTCCAATTTTTCAAATGTCTGTAAAATCCATACCACTGGTCGGAAATGCTGCGTGAAAGTGTTGAGTAAAACTGAGGCTTGAAAATCACATGGTTTGGCAGCCAGTTGGATTTTTACCAAACTTGGGAAATAGTCAAAAGACACTGCCATATGCATAAGACCAAGGCAGCATTTCTATCTCATAGCATGATTAAAGCAATGACAAATTCCTGCTAGTGGTGGTGGTGGTGCTTTTTCCCCTAGATCAAAATTCTGAAATAATTTTAAAAATTAATTCAAAAATGCCCCAGAGGTGTATGGTGACAGAGGACACTGTACTTTAGGAGGTGACATTATTCAGATCCGACAAGACTGCAGTGGAAGGTTACGGAGGGTTGGAGGATCGTGGATCATCACAGAGGATTAGTGTCTTGTAGCCTCATCTACAACTTTTGGTCACAATATTTTGGTAGCCATATTACATCTTTTCATATTACATATGACCTGTCCTTCTGTACAAATGTAAAGTTAGTAAAATATCTAATGCAGATATCTAATGGTTAGTCTGGAACATACATACGAATATAAGTATAGAGCACCTAAAATGACCTTGCCAGTGACCTTTGGATTTTAAATGTGACTTCTCCTAAAGGCCAGTTCTAAAACTGGCCCATAGCTCTTTCGATGGTGCACACAGGGTCATGCTTCTATGGAGCTCTAGAAGTAAGTAAAGTCCATGCTTGAGCCTAGAAGCTCATCTCTCAGAGCTCACCCTGGGTTTCATAGGTCTCAGCAGAACAAAACTACATGACTCCTCCCCAGATGGGACGCTGGACCATCACAGGGTTACTCCTTGTGCTAGGGTGCATATGTGCAGTTAGGGGAACTGGAGAGAGTGTGGGTGAAGTACAGTACCTTGTTCAAGACTACAGCAGCAGTGTCCCCGGCAGGCACTTGGGCCCTTAACCTTGCAGAGCTGGAATCACTTCTCCATATTGCTATGGAATATGTATAACTTCTCCTGAAGCTCCTTGGTGCTTGCAATTAAATTTTGTGCTTCCTGTAGTGGTGCTGTATGCTGATGTATCTGGTTAAATTCACGATAGATTGATTAGCTTTGCACTCCAATGCCCTTTATATCTGGGGGGGTGTCATTCGCCCATGCTGCTGCTGAAGCTGTTCTCATTAACCCAAGCACAGCTGGCAATGCGTTTCATTTTGCTCTGGCGGCAGTGTGGGCTGAGGGAGTTTGGGTCTCCAGTAACCGGAAAAATCTTTCCCTGCAGCTTCCTGAACAATCCCAGTGGACCCCCCTACCCTGGACAAAAGAACATAGCCAGTCCCTAGCACTCTTCCTCCCAGTCTTTCAGTTCTGTTCCTGGTTCTTTTGTCCCCTGCTGATTGTCAAGCAGTGATTTCCCTGGCACCAGCAATCCAATCTTTGTTATAGTAATACAAGCACTGGAGTGTCCACGGCTCTCATATGCAAATAAACTATTAAAGTGGAATTATTATTGAACTTGTTTGGGGCAAATTGTTTTTAGTTTTCAATAGATATGAAATGTTGTGTAATGGGAATCCATGTGAGGGTATTTTAAAAGTTTTTGTTTAGTTTTATTTAAGGTAGATATTCACAAACGGAGTGTCCCTCTTTACTATTTTTAAGAGCAGAAGGGAACTCGCACATCAAATTGTGCACCACCTGTCGCATAAATTGAAAAACGAATATGGAAAACCAACATAACACACTCGATACACACGCATACAAGGGCCACACACTTTGTGTCCGAAATTTTAAAAGTAAAAGTATGTCAGCACTTTCAAAATCAGTTTCGTCGCACAACACAATAACAAAATCAATGAAGGAAATTACTCTTTCAGTTGAACAGCTGGTTGTGTTGCTGTTCAGATATAGGGTACAGTGTCCATAAGTGAAGGGAGGGGACAGTGCCACAGCACATCCCAGTGGCGGGCAGAAGCACCAGCACTCCATGTGAGGGCTCCCAGCTCTCACACCTATATTTAGTGCTGTTAACTTTCAGCTATTTATATGAGGATTGTGCTTTTTTCTGCGAGGGTTCCTGGCACAGAGCGAGAAGGCCACTCCGGAGATGTGAGGAGGGGTGGCGGAATGAGTGTCCAGAGGAGCCTGGTGTTTATGGCCTTGACCTTGTGGGTTCTTGTTCCTGGCTCAGTTCTAGAAAAGCCAAACCCCAGTGAGGCCAGGTGGGGTGACGAGTGTAAAGGAATTAATAACCAGTGATTTCAGGCTCCTGAGATCTCTGCGGGCTGACCACCCCTCCTCAGATTGTGATGAGCTCCCAGACATCACCATCTTCATCTCTTGACCTTTTAGGGCCTCCAAGTTAAAAAAAAAACATGAAAATCTGAGAAAATCTGAGAAAAGTGATTCAGAGGACCAGTTCGGGTCCATTTTTAAAACGGCAAAGGTGTCACTGCCTTCTCCAGCCTGTCCCAGGTTCCAGATACACCACTGCTTTTTATGGGACATGGGAAAAACACTCACTTGGCTGTTGGGTTCTCATGATAACTTGGGGAAACACAGTCAGAGGATTTAGCATATTCATATTCTACCCAAGCTATTGTTTTACGGGGACTCTGCACTCTGTCCTGGGTTTCTCTTCTTCAGATGTGTTGAACAAACTGTTGCTTCCCTGCAGAAGTTTTTAACAAGCCAATGGTGCCCTGTATCAAATGATGTCAGTTATAACAAATTATGTCTGATAACAGTGGTTGTTGTGTCATAGTTAACCTTTCAGAGTTTTCCCCTTCTCAAACTACAAAACAACAATCTAGCAGTGCTGAGATTAGGGAGGCTGTAAAGCTGGGTTGTTTGTTAACCCTTATTATTATTATCTGCCACTTATATCGAAAAAAAGGCTTACAGGTACCAGACTGAAGTGGAATAGAGCTTATAGCACATCACAATACCAGATACAGGAAGTGTTTATCATCCTGGCTGAAATCAACACTTCTACCCCCTCACTAATCGCTGTTCCTAAAGGTCTCAATCTGATGGCGGCTCTCTGAGGCTTGTCTGTGAAGGTGTCCTGTCCTTTTCCTGCCCACTACTGTCTTTCTGTAAGGTAAGCCCTGGGTGGGAATGTGCAGTTCATATAGGAGCCCAAGTCCGGGCTAAGTCTGCACCTGAGTTTTTCACAGGCCGAGGGACACCTGGCCATTGAGACGAAAATAGCCTGCCTAGCTGAGGGGGGTGTTGAGACCCAGCTCTCGCTAATTTCTAACCCTGCGTAACTTACTCTAGCCTCAGAAATGCCAGAAAAAAGCAAGAAGCCCAATTAAAGGGCTCAGTAAAGGAATTATGTGTCCATTTGGAACACAATCCCCAAAGTCAAAGTAAGACAGTACGCTGTCTCTGAAAATTGTCTTTAGATTTGATTGCCCTGTGTGTTGAGAATGGAAGAAAGGAGTAATAACAGAGTGCACCCCTCTGTCTTAATCTACAGAAGACAACCGTATTGAGACGTGAAAAAGTCTTGTAACTATGGTCATGATGAAAGAGTGTCTGGTAGAATTGGAAGATGAATAATTAAGAAAGAAGTATAGTTTAAACCAGTAGTTAAGACACAGAAAGACTGCAAACAAGAGGCTACACAGTATTTGACTCTTAGTTCTCTTCTGGTTGCTTGTTACTTACTAATTACGACTGAAGAGATTCAGTTCCTTTAAATCTTGTAAAGACATTATAAACTACAAATAATACATTAGTTAATAACCTTTACATGTGAGGCTTATATTTGTTATTGGGATCCCGTCATCTCATTGGAGTGCATATTTTTGATCAAGATGGTGCACTATAACATTAGAGGAAGATAATGCCTCCATTTAAATTAGTTAAACACAACCGTATAGGCACCATTAACTAGTTCTAGAGCCTGAATGTAGTAAAGCACAGTGGAAGCAGTGGAATTGTGGTAGAAGTGTTACATGCAGAGGAAAACCACAGTAAAGAGCACAAGTTATAAGGGAAAACCTTTCAGAAGGGAAAACACAAGGTGTTGGGCCCCTATCTCTGCCACAGAGATGTCAACCTGCTCCAGGGGTGTTAATTAACAAAGGGGAAGGGACACACTAATGAGTTTTTCTTTCCTCCAGTGCTTCAAGCCGATTGCTTCCTCAAGCTCCCTTTCGCTCCCCTGTTCTATATATAGGGTTGTGATGCATCTGCAAGAAAGTGCCCATCTCCTGATCAGCCAGCACTGTACATCAGCACTCCGTGCTGTGCAGACCCCCCGAAGACCTGGATAGCACGCACCCTGTGATGTAGAGGGAGAGCCGCACTGGGCTCAAGGAATCAAGCACTTCCGGACTTACTGCTCACTTCAAGGAAAACTTTTGCCCCTTCTTTCACACAAGGATTCCTTAATCTAGGTAAGTCTGCTGCACAGACTCACTGATCACTAGTTGCTTGAGCTGTCTTGGAAGCTGTTGCGATGATGACAGAGTGCAGCAGCTGAAGACACCAAGGGAGAGTTTGCACCCCACAAGCTTCAGCTCTGCATTAGCGTGTTAAAGCCACCCTTTTTCTGTTACTTCATATTGGTTTGTGCCCAGGGGCTTGTTTATGAAAGGTGACTGCAGGTACGTGTTTTTTCGCTTTAAGGACTCATCTCACTGCATGGACTGTGCAGGGAATTTGCTGACCTCCCCACTTTGCTCCCTGCTCCAGATTTATATAGCTTGTTAAGCCAGGAATACCCATCTGGGGTAACCTGAGCCCCGGAGAGCTGGCCTGCCTTCATTCTGCGTAAGGCTTTCACTTTTCATCGACAGAACTTTGTGGGACATTTCAGCAAATCCTCAACACCGCGTGTCTGTGTGTGAACATGTGTGTCTGTGTGTGCATGTGTGTGCCTGCGTGTGCGTGCCCATTGTGTCATGTGTGTGTCAGTCCACTGCCAGCATCAATATCGCTAAAAGGTTGTGCTTTGATGGGAAAGTATAAAAATAGCCCTGAAAGATAGAATTACCTTCAAGTCAATGCAATACAATACTTAAGATGCCATTGGAGAATCTGCAAAAGCCCAGATCTGTTTAACAGATTATACTGCCAAGCTCTTTGAATTCCCTTCAAACCTTAGCATATGAGGGCAGTAGGAGAGGCTGGGTCACTTTGAGATCATGCTGTGAAGGTGTGCCAAGGTGATTTTGTCTTCTAGCCTGAAAGAAAACAACACGATAATCTAAAGTCTAAATGTCAAAGCCAATATCTGCAACACGTACAGCACCAGAAGCAAATCCACTCGAATGGACCTGAACAGCAGCATACACCTAACAGATAACACTGTCATTGAATTACCAGGTTATTTTTTTTCTTTCCCTTCTTCATTTTAAATGAGGAAAACACAACAGGCAGCTCCATTCCAAGACTTAGGGGCTGTAGGCTTTTAAAAGAGCTAGCACCCCATTGAAGATTAAAGGAATTTGTAATAGAAACTGCTCATAAAATCTAATCATGGCTTAAAATATTTTAGAAATTGGGAGATGAGAGAATAGTCTTCTTTGAGTTTTTGTTGTCAAGTCTTGCTTGTAAGTACCTTTGTCAATTCAGATATTTGCACGCTGGACGTGAGCACTCTGGGTGCAGTAGGCCACAGCTCAGGCTGATCACAGGCTACAAGCGAGTGAGCTGGTGCTGTCAGAATAGTGGAGCGCAGTGTCACAGCCCAGCCACAAGGGGGAGGCTCTTTGTTTGTTTGGTGGGTGCTGTTCTGACAGCAGGCTCCAGGGAATATTGAAAAAGTGACCATGAGGTAAAAATAACTGTCTAAAAGTGTTGTTTCCATTGTACCACCGACTGTGCTTTGAAATGTAGGATTATGAGCAAGCAGCTCTGTTCTTTGACAGGTCTTTCTGCAGGTTCACAGGCATCATTAAAATACTTTTTTAGTGGGATTTTAATGAGAGTGAAATAAGTGATTAATAGATAAATCCACATACATTGCTTTGATACATTATGAGCAGCAGCAACACAAGAGAGTACCAAGAGAGTTCTGAACCAGTACAATATATGGGCAGTAATTTGCTTGCATAAATATCTGTTGAGAAAATGTGTAGTAAAACACAATCCATTGCTCAAGCCCACCTCTGCTTCCTCAGCCTACAGCCATGCCTCTGTCAGGGACCCCCGCCCCGAACAAGAGGAAAAAGTCCTCCAGGATCATTACTGAGATCACCCAGGAAGGTAAGGCACCTCGTGCAAGCTCGCTCTGTTCCAGCTCCACCATCGCCCCACGGCCTGATCACAGGCCTTGCCCTGGAATCAAAGAAGACATCGAAATCGAGGTGTGTAAGGGAAGACAAGAAACGGCTACGCTTGAAACAATTTAGCAGAAGAAGTCATTTATTGTCGTTAGCAGCTGTATCACCCTGCAACTCACAACTGGCAGCCCACTAAAGCTCAGCAGTTGTGAGCCTGGTCAGTACCTGGATGGGAGACCTCCGTGGAAAAACTATGTAAGTGCTAGCAAATGTTAGGGGGGCCAGCAGGGGGCGCTCACCCTGCGGTCCATGTGAGTCCTAATGCCCCAGTATAGTGTCAAGAACACTATACTGTAAAAAGGTGACGTGCTTTGGATGAGATGTAAAAGCAAAGTCCTGACTCTCTGTGGTCATTAAAAATCCCAGGATGTCTCTTGAAAAGAGTAGGGGTGTAACCCTGGTGTCCTGGACAAATTTCCTAATGGCCCATACCAATCATGGCCTCCTATGAATTGGCTTCATCACTCTGCTCGCCTCCCTCCTCCTAATAGCTGATCAGCTCCTCCTAATAGCTGATTTGTGGTGAGTGTACTGGTGCACTACAGCTGCTGTCACATCATCCAGGTGGATGCTGCACATTGGTGGTGGTGGAGGGGAGTCCCCGTTACCTGTAAAGCACTTTGAGTGGAGCGTCCAGAAAAGCGCTATATAAGTGTAAGCAATTATTAATGTCTTCTGTCACTTGGAGTGTTGTGCTTTCCAGGGGACCAAGACAGGAGACCCAGCCTTTTCTATCCAAGCCTTTTTTATCCAGTCACAGCAAAACAGAAAAGATAAAACTTATATTGCATTAACACTAAATGTTTTTTTTAAATAAAACAATTTGTTTACACCAAGCAATATCATATTTACTAGGCTTAACAGTTTTGCAGTTTACTTGCCAAAAGTCTGCAGACATACTGTATTGGATAAACATTAACTGCTTTTTATGGGCTCCCTCAAGTCATTTCTTTCTGATTTTGATTTACATTATGAAAAGTGTTAATCTAGCTGTTTCAATCCTTTTAATTCACCACTCTGTCAAGCCCCACACCACTGGAAGCAAGTACTCCACACACGCAAAACTGAGTCGTTTCTTAAAATTCCTCTTTCTTAAGCAGAACAGAGTGTTTGTGATGATTGAAGGGTACATGTGTTGAAACTGGAACTGATATTGAGCAGAAATCCAAGGTGGTGAATGTTTGTGTCGTTTTAAGGGCAGTTAACCAGTTTTCGGTGCACCAGTTATGATATTAACTTTAAAAGGTAAATGATATATGGAATAAGGTTCAGAAACCAGAGGAGGCAGAATAGTGTTTGCTAGATAGAAGAATAGATGCCTGGTATTAAGACACAGTGCAACACAATATAAGCCCGGCTGCAAAGGTAAATATGTGGGAGAAACATTCAGCAGAAATCCTAATTCTAAAGAGACACTGAGGAGAACCCTATCATTAAAGCACAAACTCTAACCAAACCCCTGTAGTGCACACAAGTGGCTGTCTTGCTTATTTTTGGTTTCTGGTTCTCATACATTCTTACCATGTCTTGTTACCATTCCATACGTCGGGTCAAATCACCAGGACTCTAATGGGTCCCATCTGGCTCACAGCTTAGCGAGACACAGACCAGACCCATAATGTGCCATACGGTACTCCCCAGGATTACCCACAGCAAAGGCATGTCTAGAATGACACTGTAACCATCAAATAGTGCAAGCAGAACAGGTGTACACAACACACAAGTACAGGAACAGCAATTGGCAAGAACAGGAAACAGTCTGGATTCTCATCATGCCCCTTCAGGCCCCTCTCCAGTTCCTAAGGCGCAAGGTCTTAAATAGCTTAGCTCATACAGTATGTTAAGGATACGGAAACAGGGTAAAATAAGCAAATTTACCAAATAGCTTTAGAAACAAACGCTGTTGGTTTATACAATATTTTCATGAGCAGCAAAATGTAAACAGAGAATGGAACCAAGCCTCCCTATAACATCTCCAAAACAACAGCACAGTTATCTCCAAAATAACTGTGAACTGACACAGAAATCTGTAGTTTTTTCTCATTTGTAAATGGTCACAGGGGACCCTATATCTCCTGGTATCTACATTAGCACTGAAATACAGAGGAAATTGCTGAGATGGGTGTCTCACATTTTGCAGTCCTTATTAAGTGCTTCCTACATCTTGTTAGTGTAACTAGCTTGAAGATAGAATAATAATAGTCTATATTAAGATTTTAATTATATAATGAGTTATGTTCATATAGTACCGACCGTGATGCATTGTATAGAGGCACTTTGCTGCAAAACAAAAGCAAAAGCATTAGAATGAATACATGTTTATATACCATAAACTAGCCAGAATTAATTGTGTTTTTAAAGACAGGATTAGAAAGCTCTGATTGACCCAAAAGATCTGATATGATAGCTCATTCCACAGTCTTGGAGCAACAGCATGGAGAATATGGTCTCCCAGAATGTCGCATGGTTTAAATCTGCACTTAAGTGTTGAAGAAAACAGAGTCCAGAGCACAAACGAGGGAGTATGAGCAATAAGCTTTAATGATGCTTAGTACTTAGATAAGGAAAATGAAAACTTCCATTTATAGACAAGCATACTATTTTTATATATTGGCTAAATAGTTAGGTAGGTCCCTTTTCAGGCCTTAAAGGCCCATGGGGAATAGGTGGCAAGGGGCCACCATTTTTCTTTGACAATCCAAAACTGGAGGTGGAGGTGATATGGTCAGCATCACGTTCCGACTGGCCTACTACCCCAAGAAGGATTGACTCCTGGTACTCATTTGAAAAGCAGACTGAGTGGACCTGGGACCCATCAAGAAGGAATTAGAGCAAGCTACCTCACTTGCCACTACTTTGATTGAACCTGGGACCTTCTGGTCAGGAGCTAGACCTGACACCCTAGCTCATCTAAGCTATCACATTACCTAAAGAGAGGTCAAGGAAGATTTAATGCAAGGAAAATTTAAGACTGAACAAAGTCATTACACAGAGGCCCACTCAGTGTCATTTTATTCTAGACTCAGTAGAAGAAACTTTCTAAGATCTAAAGCACAGTATAATGGAGTCATACTGGGGTGTGAGCAGTGCTGTGCTATATTAAAATGTCCAGCATTCACACTGTGATGATAGTAGTGTTTTTGTTGTAATACAACACCACACACAAAATAGAACAGACACCACGATTAGGTAGCTTGGCCTTGTGTAACTCTAAAGTTCTGATACTCTTGTGAAGGTTAACTCCTTATATCATAGGCTTGTGGACAGGACTGTGCTTTGAGCACATTGCAAATGTCTTCTGATCATTTGCCATGACCGAAGTCAAGGCATGAATGCATAATAAGACAAACCCACCAAAGCCGGGAGTTTGTCAATTACATTTTGCAGATTTTCACCGCAGTTTTAGGTATCACAAGTAGAAGACTTTTTTTTGTCCTGTAAAAGGTGATTTAAGTATTCATTACTGAATGTGTAGCAGTAGATTATAAGGAAATTGATCTACAATTTATCTGCCTTGGTGATCCACAGTATCAGTTAATTTTCTATCAGATATTTCCTTGCTGATAAAATATTCCTGAGAAAAATGTGCTGAGAGAAAACAGAAAGTTCCCTTACAAATAATAGAATTCTCCAGAATTCTGTAGACTTTATGAAGGAAACATGCCACATGCTGTGTCACCAAAGATCTTCTATAAAGCTAGCCCATAGTACTAGGTCCATACGTGTGTTATTGAATTCCATACAGAATTATCTCTGGAAATACTAAAGTACCACATTATTTTTAATTCTGTACTTAAATGTCTGCTGTCTGTTGGTTTTAGGCAAAGATCAGACTGAACATGAAGGAATTTCTCATCATTCCCAAGCTTTTCAGTAAGCCGACACATTTCAATGAGATGCTGTTATTAAAACTCTTAACAGTCTATTATCCTTTCAGTACAACCAAAGCCTTTTTGCTTGTATAAGCATGAAAATGCAGACTTCTTCTTTAAAGGAGACATCCAGACACTCATTACAGTCACAAAAGGATATTTATAGCTTAGTTATTATATGTGCTGGAGACATCGTCATGTTTTCACAGCCTGTGTCAAAAGACAGTATATCTGTGAGCACTAATGAGTTCTGTGTCACTTACCTATAAATTCTTGTAAGAAGAAAGCTTTTCTTATTATTTCCAGCCATGGGTCATGTTTTCTGATACATCTTCAGACTCTTTGCCCAAATGCACTATGGCCTGTACTCATATTGGGGATCCCATTGTGTCCCTCCAAGATGGTAGGTGGTTCCTACAACTCTGTTAGGGATTTGGTAATGAGACTTATTTTACCCAGAAATAAGACTACTAGGAAGCTCTGGGTTGCTGTGACCCTTACAAGGAACAAGCAGCTTTCTGATAATTAATAGATGACACTTCTGAAGCCAATCAGATTGTTGTGTTCACAGTTCTGACATTTGGCTCCAATAGTCGCCTTCACACCTCTCAAAGCTGTGCTCATTGGCAGACACAAGCTAGTGTTGTGTTAAAACAGAAGGACATTAGTACAATGAGACAGTGCCAGTACATACTGAGAGCTGGGCTGTGTTTCACTATGTAATTAATGTATAGATGTCTCTTTCAGAGCATGTGTTGGGAACTGTCGGTCAGAGATCATTGGGAATCTCACAAGGCGCTTTACTGACTGACTGAGCTCTACCAGGGCTGTGTGGGCTGCTTGTTGGCTAGATGTGGCTCTGCGGCAGTGATCCCTATTACGTGCCAGGCTACTGTGAGTTGGCAATGTCCTCCCTCTGATGCCTTAACCCTGCTGTTGCCATTGTGAAACTCCCTCCGTAAAAGAACAAGCAGCTGGCCCGACAAGGGCCCGACATGGCACCTACGGAGAAGTCCCGTAGGCTGTTTCCATTTCGTCTGTGCTGATAGGAGGGCTGTTGTTTAGCCAGGCTGATTGAGAACCATCAGTTTCTCATTGGCAGGGCATGACAGAAAATACAGAAAAAAATGCTAAAGATTGAATCATTAAGTTCAACCAATATTTTCAGCATACCTCCGTGCAGCTCAGATGGTCCTTTGGCAGCCCTTAATCAGGGGCACGTACAGTAATTATCTAGATATGGTCTGCCTGAAGTTTCCTGATTGACAGACACATCAATGTAATACTTTGTTCTCGATACAATGATCAGTCAGCCAATCAGGCACCTGGGGCTGACAGCTCTGGCTACTTAAGACTGAGTCAGCAGCCTCACTAGTTCATGCCTGGGCTCCATCTGAGAAATAGCAATAAAAGTCCTTTGTTCATCCTGGTTCAACTTTTAGTTGCTTGTCCTTAATATACACCCCTGTGCTTCATTTTGTTGTGCAGGCTCTCTCAAAAGGTTCCCTTACAAACACAAGGACAGTATTCGACAGACTTCCCATCCAATGTCTTGACCAAGAAATGGTATGCCCTGAGAGACAATAGGGGCGATCAGACAGGTTTCAATTTTGAACTGAGCCAGGCTTTGTAAGGACAGAGATCTGCTCAGGCAAGAATAATGGAGCTTTTCATTGCATCCTGAGATGTTTTTGTGAAATTTGTTTGTCTTTGTTAAAAAGGTGTTGGGGAAATTAATGTTTAATGTGGGAGACATTCATACTGCCTCTATATATCTTTATATTTTACATTGTATTTCATGATACATCACCTCAAGGTACTTTGCAGTGAAATGAAAGAGGCAAGCATACACACTAAATATTAACACAGTAGTTTAAACAGAATGAAGCTGGAGTTTTAAGATGGGATTTGAATGTGCTGACTGATTTGCCAGATAGAATATGATCTGGGAGATCACCTCTTTATCTTCAATTGTGAGAATGTGGGCGCTTAGCTTTTTAAAGTGTGCATGAAGCAGAGGTCATAGCTGCTTCATGCACACCAGATCCACCAGAGGTAGTGGAAACCACTTACTCTTACTTTCTCTCACATCATTAAAAATCACCATAACAACCCCAGACATCTTTTCTCTACCATCAACAGCTTGCTAAAGCCAAACTGCCACACCACATTGCCTGCCTCATCACAACTTGGCAACACATTCTTAGATTTTTTTAGCTCCAAGATCGACAATATCCGGCATCACATTCTCTCCACTACGCATATAATTTCCATACCTCCTCCCTTCTTATGCAACTTTTCTGGTTCACTTCTCTCCAGCTTCTCTCTTTTTGACTCAGCATCCCTCAATAAACTAGTTACACACATGAAACCCACATCTATTTTAGATCCCATTCCCACCACTTTATTTCAGTCCTGTTTCTCTTCTCTCTGTCCCATTGTCCTCAATATTATAAATGAATCCTTGAGCACTGGCATTGTACTAACAGTCCTCAAAACTGCTGCCATTACCCCTGTGTCAAAACAACCTAACATGGCTCTCGACAATCTTAACAATTTTTGCACCATCTCCAACTTACCCTTTCTTGCAAAAATTCTAGAATGTGCTGTCACATTTCAGTTACATACTGTAACTACCTCATGGCAAATAATGTTTTCAAACCCCTCCAATCTGGCTTCCATCAACTTCACAGCACAGAAACTGCACTGATCAAAGTCACTAACGATCTTCTAATAGCTTCTGATTCTGGTTCTCTTTCTATACTCATCCTTCTTGATCTCAGTGCTGCTTTTGACACTGTTGACCATAACATCTTACTTTCTTGTCTTGAGACTGTGTTTGGAGTTTCTGACACTGCTCTCAAATGGTTCAAGTCTTACCTCACTGATTGCTGTCACTTTGTCTCTCTTAATGGGTATAGGTCTGAAATTGGTCTTGTTAAGTCTGGTGTTCCTCAGGGCTCAATACTAGGGCCCCTTGCTCTTCAGCATTTACGTCAGCTTTTAAGATCACATGGCCTCAGCTATCATTTCTACGCTGATGATACTCAAATATACACCCATACGAAACCTGACACTGATGTGGCTGTCTCTATTCTAATTGCATCTCTGACATAAAAACTCGGACGACTCAAAATTTCCTTCATCTTAACTGTGACAAGACTGAAGTCATGCTTATTGGCACCCCCCATCAACTTTGTAAAGCCAATCACGTAACCCTATCTGTAGATCGTTCTGTACTTGAGCTTCAGTCTAAATTGAAAAACCTTGGGGTGATATTCGATTCTGGCTTAACATTTGACCCACATGTGCAGAATATTGTCAAAACATCTTTGATCAAGCTGATCAACTTGTGTTCTCTCAAATTGACTGCTGTAATGCTCTACTCGCTGGGGTATCTAAATCTACTTTGAACAAACTGCAGTATGTCCAAAATTCAGCAGCCAGAACCCTGACCAGGTCTAGTACAAGTGATCACATTATTCCTATCCTGGAGACTTTAAAATCCACATGCTCACCTATAAGGCTCTGCATGGCTTGGCACCTCAGTACCTTTCTGAACTATTATCGCCCTACTCCCCACCTCGCAACCTTCACTCCTCTAATTCTGGTCTCCCAAGCCCGTCTACATTGTATGAGTGACCAGGCCCTCAAGCTCTAGAACTCTCTGCCCAAGGATCAGAGAGTCACCTTCTCTAAACTCCTTAAAATCCAGACTCAAAACCTTCTTCTTTAGAAAAGCCTTTACTTAACTGGTTCCATTCTTCACCCCTCTGCTTTTCTTAGTACCACCATCCACGGTCTCCTCTGTATAATGTAATTGTGTTTTATTATTTATTTTTATTTATTATTGTTGACATTCTGTAAAGCGCTTTGAGAAGCCACCTTTAAAGGCGCTATATAAAATAAAGTTTATTATTATTATTATTATTAATATTATTATTATTATTATTATTATTATTATTATTATTATTATTATTATAGCTCTGGACTGAACACTATTTTACTTCCATTGACATTTAGTTATTTTTTCTTGTGTCTAGCCAAAGTGCATCAAACTATTTTTCTCCGAGTACCTAACAGTACCATTACCTCTTTTTTTTACTGCACTAGACTAGGATGCAATCACAATGATTTCCAGCCATCTGTCTCTCAGCCATCTGAAACTGTGCTGTGTAGTTTAGAGATCAAGCAGACAGAACAAAGTGTAGGCATTAGTTCCAGTGAGATCTGCTGTGGCTGTGTTCCATCATTCTCTCAATAAAAAGCTTCGACACGGAGGTCTGAATGTTACTGTACTTGTGATGTTAGACCAGTCAAGGGTTGCCATTAGACTAGGGAAAAGGATAGTATCTCTGCTATATGCTGATAGTATTTTTGTCTGCGGGTTGAAAAGGAAAAACAAGGTCAGTTTTCCCTTACAGTTAAGGTTAGAGGCACTGTGCTGCTGTCCCATCTGTTAACACAAGGTTCCTTGTGTAACAGGGGACTCCAATGATGCACAAGCAGGTTAAGGAACAGGATGGGTTTTACACAAAGGGTGTCCAGCGTCATGGTTCATTGCAGTTTACAGTATCTGTTTTGTCACAGGTTACAGCAAATAGGATGCAGGTGTCCTGGTATAGGGGATTCAGGTGTACAGGACCTCCACAGCATGCTGCCAGGTTTAAGGAAACCTGCCACAAACACATGCAATCGCTCAGCTTAGTTTACTAGTTTAGTGCTATTGAAGAACAAGAAGTCTTTGTAGATCATCACACAGATTCACAGGTTAAGGCCTCTCCATAGGAGTGAAGTGTTTCTCCTTTTTCAGTTCTCCCTGAACTGTCAGCTGGTGCCGGGGTGAAGCACTGACTGCCCTGGAGCTTGTGAGGGGCGTGCCATTGCGTCAGTGAGCTCACCTGTTCCACACAGTGGGCATGGTCTGGGAGAGATGAGGTCATGCTATGCAAACAAGACTATCAGGAACTATCTGATCCATACACACTCACCATAGAGATAGCACATCTGATAAGTGAAAAAAACGGAAAGACTGATAGAAGTTCTAAATATGCTCAACCATAATTTGTCTATAATCTTCTTGGCTATCATGACCTACAGTGTGACCATCTGGTGTGAAATGGGCACACTTACATACTTTCACAATATGTGAAAATTTTAGATCTACGTTGACAGTCCCATATGATTTATATTGAAAACATTTTTAAATCTATGGATACATATTTTAAAGATGCAGTGGATTAATGTCCAAATGTTTTGCGGCTCTTTAATATGTGACATTTAAAAATATTCTATATATGAAGGGGCTCAACTCCCTGTAAAACGTTTTCTTTCTAGTTTCAGAGTGGAATTAACCAAATAATTTATACATATATGTCAAAACAGTTGTGCTTGAAATCTAGACAAATATAAAAAAATGTTTTTTAAATATTTCTTTTTGTAATAATTAATGCGGATTTCAGGTCATTTTTACTTGCACTGCCATGTGTCAGTGTGAGTCTAAAATTATTCGTCCTCTGTCCAGTGAGACAATCAGCACAGAAGCTGTTGTTAGCCCTGAGGACAACCTTTGGTCTTTTCATGAGAAGTTTTTATTCACATCAGTTATGGTGAACCAGCACTGTACAGAAGTGGACAAGGTATGGGCTGCAAGTCTGTGTTTCTCAATGAAAATACAAAACAACTTCCTTCAGGCGAGTGTGGTCTTTGTAACGATAGACCCTGGTTCATCCCTCAGTCTCTGCTGGTGTCTTCTGATAGAAGTGTCCGCTGGATGTTCTTGTCTTTTCCACACTGTCTCAAAGTTTCTTTTTGTCATATATGAGCCCCAGTGACCCAGTCCTCCTTCTCTCCCCGGTGGTCTGTTTGGTGGTCAGTTTGATCGGGCAGGACACTGACCATGTGCGTGCTGTTTTTGCCCCACAGTCCTGGAGCAGACAGAGCCAGAGGCATCCAAGCTCAACCTGGGGAAGAAGATCAGCACCCCCAAAGACATCATGCTGGAGGAGCTGTCCCTGCTCAGCAACAAGGGCTCCAAGATGTTCAAGATGAGACAGCAGCGGGTGGAGAAGTTCATCTACGAAAACAACCCAGACATCTTCACCGCCGACTCTATGGTGAAGAATCTAGGGAGGGCTGGCCTGCACAATCCCAGAAGCTCAGTGATGATGTTTATTAGTCAGGTCCTGTGCAGGTGCATGAAGCCCTTTAGAAAGATGACAGAAACATTTGTCTGAACACACTCCAGCAGGCAGCAATGGGGATTTCTGGACTCTGGTAGATGTGTTGGGTGCCAAGCAGGAGATTGAAAGTGTCCAGGATGTGTTTGGGGCTCTGGGGTGACGTGTGTCCAGTTCCTGCCTCCAGGGCTCTGGAGTGATGTGCCCAGGGGGAGTGTCGGGGTGTGATGTGTGTGCTTTCTTGTTCAGGACAACTTCCAGAACCTGGTGCCCTCACTGGGGGGCGAAATACAGTCGGGCCGCAGCATGATGGACGTGGGCGGTTATCTGGTCAGCGGGAAGATAGTGGGCCAGACCGTTGGAGGCAAGCTGCAGCATCCTCCCGTTCCCCCTCCCAAACCAGGAGAGCACGGGAAGGGGGCTGGAGCGGGTGGAGCCGGAGGGGCAGGAGGGGCAGGTGGAAGTGGCACTGGGACGGCGGGCACTGTGCAGATCTCAGAGGAGCACGGTAGGCACCTTTCTCTTACAGAGAGCGAGAGAGGCTGTCCTCTTCCTCAGATCCTCCATACCAGGAGTCCCGCCAGTACAGACTGGCTTTTCTGCAGTCTCCTGGAACAGAGATAGACGTCTCGCCTGTCTTTTGACATGAGCAGAGGAAAGCAGCTGGGCCGCTGCTGATCTGACCCTCTAACAGTGTCCCAGCTGCCTCTTGTCTGAGACAAGAAACATCATCTTCTCACTCCCAGCTGAATAAGGAAGAAGCAGATTGCAATCATCCATCTATTCATTTTCTAACTGCTTTTTCCAATTCAGGGTCACGGGCAGATCACAATCATAAAAATCATATTTAATTTTCACAAAATTCTCCCTTAAAAATGCTCTATTTACATGCAGACATACTGTATTCCGATCAATATAAACTACAGGGGCTATGTTTCCTCAGTTATTTGTGTAAGTGACAGGCTGACGTGTTAGTAAATAAACATTTATGCGCTTCAAGCATCAAAACAAGTGAGGGATCCAATTAGTGGTTTGCATTAAAAGGTCCCTTCTGGATTACACAGGGGAAGCATGCTACAGAATGCTACAGAAGCAGATGATACAGAACTAGAGCTGTCACACATTGTCGATCTATAGGGATGTGTGACAATGTATTGCTTGCACTTTACTCTGTGGGATGTTAGGATGAATTTCATCCCATTCACATATTTACTGTCTAAATATCCACTGTAGAATTAATACCCCAGCTGGGAACCGCAATCAGAATTTCAACAGGAGTGCTCTGTGTGCCACAGAAGAGGATTCAGGTGTACAATATCCCTTGGTGTGCCGTGCCAAATGGTGCCAACACCAACACTTGGCTCTCAGCTCTTCAGGATCCATGGGAATCCATCCATTCATATACTAACCGCTTCATCCAATTCAGGGGAGTTGGAGCCTATCCCATTAAGGAAGGTGCAAGGTGGAGTGCACCCAGGATGGGATGCCAGTCGATCACAGGGCACACACAGACACAGGGACACCTTGGAGTTTCAAGTTGGGGAATATGGAATTCTGGGAAAGGGGACATTGAACTCGTAGTTTCCCCGTGCACGGCTTGATTCGACAGTTACATGGAAAGTAGTGAGGTTTTCTCATAGAGACCTGGAACAGGTGCACGACTGAAATGCTTCTAAAGCAGAAGAGCATGTGAGAACTGCTGAGCCTAGAGAAAGCCGGGCAGGCAGTGTCAGGTGGATTTTCACATCTCTCTGCTCCTCTGCTCTCTCTGCTCCTGAGCGAACTTGGCCTCCTGAAAGCTACCGTAACAACTTGGACAGTGGAATCCATACACATTAAAGTACTGCAGAAAAATACTGTACAGGCATCCAATTAAAATCGTTCAGGATGATTCCTTTTTTCTGAAGCAGGACACTGGTAGGTTAATTACTTTCTAGAAACCTGGCCCTGGTGTGAGTGTACAGTGTGTCACGTGGACTGGGGTCTCATCCAGAATGTATTGTGCCTTGTGCCTGTTACATGCTGGGATAGCCTATTACGTGCTGGCTCGCATGACATTGAATTGGAAGAAAAGGTTAGAAAATGGATGGATGGACAGGTAATGACAGGACCCATAATCTTTTAGATTTATGGTGAAAAAAACGCATGAAATTAAGGTTTGGTCACACTTTCTGGTAAATGAGATAAGCTTGATTGGGGGTTGGTGATGGGTCTTGCATGTGTCAGCGGTGTCTGAGAGAGTGCCTCCTCTCTCACCCTTTCGCCATCTCTCTCAGGTGTGTCCGGACTGGGCGGGGCCGGGCAGGGACAGTCGAAAGGCAAGAGGTCAGTGACGGTAGTGAAGACATACATATCGCCATGGGAACGGGCTATGAAAGGCAATGAGGAGCTGACAGCGACGATGAAGCTCAGCATGCCAGGCCCCGTCACCCATCAAGATTTGCCAGAGTACAAGTGCTTTAACAGGTACACACTGCCGTCCCCCTCAGGACAAATGCTGAACAGCAGTGTAGCAGATTCCTCATGCGTTGCTCCAGGATTCACCTGGAACAGCTAATTATCATACCGTTTAGCTTTTGGGACCTCTCGAGCTCCAGCACGCTTGCAGTGACGATGGTGAGAGTCTTTACTCAAAGCTTAATCTCCTGTGAGAACAGAAGGACAGTTGCAAACAAAACAAGGCCAGTCGGCCCATCCAGACTGTTTGGTAGTTAGTAGTTAATTGATCTAAGGATCTCATTCAGCTGTTTCCTAAATTAAGCCAGGGTATTATCTTCAGCAACGTGGCTGGGTAGTTTGTTCCACACTCCCACCACCCTTTGTGTAAAGCATGACACTTTATCTTTCTGGGGCTGCCGGATTGTGTTTCTGGGGGGCGCCTGTGTCACCTGTAACCCCTCTCTGTGACGCCCCAGGACTGCCATGCCCTTTGGGGGGTACGAGAAGGCCTCCAAGCTGATGACGTTCCAGCTGCCTGAGATTGACACGACCCCTGAGGAGCCCGAGCCAGCGGTGTACCAACACGACATTACCGCACGCCCCTCCTTCAACCGTACGCCCATTGGCTGGGTGTGCAGCGGTGAGCCCAGCCACGTCACTCTGGAGCTGGACACCATGCCCTTCGATGGGGAGACCGATGACCTCTGAACCCGCTCCCCTCGGCTTCCGGACACACCCAATGCCACGACCACCCACGCCACCACTCCCACAGACGCACACACACGCTCATGCAAACACACACTCACACAAACACACACTGATGCTCAGGTGTTTGTCTATCTGTCTTTTTGGGGACTTTCAATGAATCCCATTCAAAGTTTAATTACTATTTTCTTCTCTGCCAAACAATAATGCAATATGGGGTGGCTTACATAGTTTCAGGACTTTGAGATTTAAAAGAAGTCACTAGGCTTATAAAACAACTCATTCATGTTGGAAGGATATCCCCACATTGTATGTTTGTCAGGAGTAGCTATTCTGGCGTACGTTTTTTCAAATTTGTCCAAATGTTGAAAAGATAAGATGTTCACACACACCTAAATAGTGATAGTTCACTCTTTATTTCAGTCAGGAACCAGTGCACAGAGCTCCAATCCATGAAAATGAGCACCTCTTCCTGAAAGCAGAGGCATGGTCTCATTGTACTTCCACACTTGTGAATTCAAATGACAGTCTTCTGCTTGAGTGTCTATGTCAGGCCCTGCATGATGCACAAGACCAAGCGACCAGATACTGCTGTGTTTGTGTCTGCTCTGCTTTGTGCTTGGTGTTGTGTCACAGCTGTATTATCTCTATGTTAATGGAAGCCGTTGTCAAATGGCACAGCTTGATGTATGGCACAAATGTTCATTGGTGTCATTTTATTCGAAAGACTGTTCAAGGCACCCACCCAGCTCTCTAATACTCCCCAAACACACACACACATCTAGAAATCATGATGAGCTTTGTCTTGAGCTATCATATTGTAGAAGAGAGTAGAGCAATGAAAATGATTGAGATGACAATGCCGATAAGCCTAGATATGAGAACGAGTGCGGTGTGCTTTTCTTCTGTACAGTTGCTGTTGTGTTGGTGCCGCTCTGTAGCAGTGGAGCTCTGCTGTGTTTGAGTGACACTTCGCCTCCTTCTTACCTCAGGGGTTCAGAGCACCGGACACATCTGGTTTTCTTTCTTTTAATTCCCCATTAAATGCTACAAACCTTTTCAAATGTGTCCTCTCTATCTTTAAGTCTGGGTTTCATGGGTTGGAAGAAAGGGGTGCGAAATCTCCTGTTATGCAGGAAGACTGGAAAAGCAGATGGTGTAAAAAATAAGGGAACTGGAGCACTCAGAGACTTTTCATTTCAGTGTTTCATCTGAAAGTGCACCAGCCAAACTAGCTTATTTGTGTCCATTAAACAGCTCCACATCCCTTCCCTTGGAGGTGAAGGATTTTTTTTCCATTTCCTAGCCAGTGGATTATGAAAACACACACGGAGATTTGGAAAAGGGAAAGGCCATACTGTTATGAATATTCAGTATGGAATATTTGCATTATATTTGTCAGTACTAGGCAACTTACTGTATGATTTTCGACATTTCTATTTTATATATTTTGGTTTGGCAGAAATCCGTAAATGCTGCTTCATACTTTATATTTTTACATGCTTTTATCGGGATTCAGTATGTTTTACTCTACTTTTAGTATAAGGAAGCCTTTAAAAAATTCATAGATGGACTCAAACAAATGATTAACTTGGCAGCTAGTTCAACACCTCACTGAAGCACACAACCTGAGGAGTGATCCCATGTTTAGCAGATTGCTGACTGTGAAATATCCCCTTAACAAGACACACTCATTGCTCATTGTTCTCAGCCTTGCTCTTATTTGAAAGCGATGCTGAGTCAGGACAAAGTAGATAATAATAGGAAAAGCATTGGGGGGTGATTTATTTCATTTCAGAGGCTGTAATTTAAATGTGTTGACCTTAATATATAATCCTCAGATGTATTTTTAACAGATGTTTAAGTTTCTACATTATCAGAGAAAGAGTCAAAAAAAGTTCTACATATTATTCAAAAGACAACAATGACTTGTGTTGGGGGCAACAGGTCTGAATGGTTTAGGGGTGACAGGTCTGGTGCTGGTGTAGGGGTTGCTGTCTTACTTGACAAATCTCTACTTTTAGCGTGGATCCAGAGAACTGTTCTCGTTGATTTAAATGTTGATTTAAAGGTAAAGGAAGCTTAATTTAAAGGTTTTGTACAACCTTAAAAGCAATAATGGCATTCAACTAAATCTTCCAAAATACCTTAACTTCTCACTTTCCCAGAACTTCTCCCAGAAGCTTAGAGCCTTACTATTCAACAACCACCACTATTACCATGAGACACCATTTATACGTACTGTAAGTAAACCCTCTAATTACACCAATGTGAGAATTTGCATTCCAAACCATTACTCAAAAATACAATGTGACTAGCTTACACTAGGTGAAACTACAGTACTGAAGTGTTTGAGGCTCTCTTTGGCGGCTGCTAGTGGCGCCAATTGGTTACTGCAGTCTTTCCATGGCACTACCTGACAGACTGTGCTGGTGTGGCCACTGTCGTTACATGTCTTAAACAGGGGGGATTGGCTGGTGATGGGCTAAGATGCTAGAGTTCTTCCAAAAACAGTGAATCTCATGAACTTTCAAGCGGCTACCAATAAAACCAATGCCACAAACTTGTTGCCTCTGAATGCAACGATGTCATAAACCCTCTTGTCAGAAAAGACCAGCTGTAAGGTTTAAATGGAGGGACAGCCAAACCACAACAGGCTTGTAGGACTGGCAGACAGATCCATCCATCCATTTTCTAACTGCTTCATCCAGTTCAGGGTTACGAGGGAGCTGGATCCCAGCAAGCAATGGAGACAAAGCAGAGCATATCCTGAACAGGGAGCTAGTCAATCACAGGGCAGACAGACACAAACACACACACTCACTCACTCACTCACTCACTCACTCACTCCAGTGCCAGTTTTCCCAGAAGCCAGTTAACCTACAGTACCAGCTCGCCTTTCGACTGTGGAAGGAAAGCCGAGCACCCAGAGAAAACACACACAAACACGGGAAAACATACAAACTCCACACAGACAGCACCCCAGGGCTGAAATTCATCCCAGGACCCTAGTGCTGCAAGGTAGCAATGCGCTAACTACTGTGCTCCTCTGCTACCACGTCAGCAGAACTCCTCTAAATAAAATTAGTAATGACTGAATTGATTTGACTCAGGTAGTTTGGTGGGAATTAAATTAGGATTGTGAAAGATAAGAATTTAAAGGAGCCGTATCATCTGGAGAAAACCGGAGTTCTGTCAAAAGCCACATCAGAAGATACTTATCATGATCACGGCATTTAATTGAGCAGCCGCAAGACTGTTCTCTCCGCGCCCAGCCTAGAGTGACACTGATCTGTCTGCTAGAGGGCTTTATCGCACTCGCTGGCAAATTACCACCCGCCTGCGGGATTCCAAATTCATCAGCATCGGACTTCTAAATTTAACACGCTTCTGTGTTAAATCAGAGCGGCACCTCACCCAGGCTCAGAATACGAACCCTGAAACGGTTCCCCTCACCGTGCAGATATAGAGGACTCCCCAGTATTGTCCCACTTCGGCCTTCGGCTGTAGTAGCGCAAACATTTGTTTTATTGAAATCATGAAGATCTTGTTGGTGGCTGAGGTGCACGTTTTCAGGGCTGTGCGTCAGCTGTACGATGCTGTTACAGAAAGCCGCCTTGTAAAGTCTGTGCTGAACCTGCCCACTAGAGGACGCTAAGGGACACTATGGACCAGAACCACAGTGACTACAGCTCAGGTTCCACACGTTGGGTTGCGTCTAAGCCTCTTCCCGATCATCAACACAGAAACAGAAAAGTATAGGAGGATCCATAAAGGCAGTTTTTAAATTTCACTAGCTCCCTCTCAACTGTTATGATCTTAATGGGAGCTGTGTAAAGTATTTTTGACATTATTAAATTATAGCATAGAAAACCTATTTACTGTATATGTGTAGCTCAATATAACGATTTGTACATCAAAACAGCCCAATGAACTGACTTTTGATGTCCTTTATTTCATCTCGATACTGAATATTTTAGGGCCTTCTGTGAAAATGGGTAATGTAAACTAAGACATGTTATTACTATAAGTTTTATTCCTACTTTTCATTCTTAAGTCATGCCTGCCTAAGTAGTAATAAAAGGAACTCTGAGATGATAAACTGAATTATTTATTTTTATAATAATTTGGAGCATGCACAAAATACTCATAACTATTAGTAGAGTATTAGTAGTATACTCATAACTACCTTAAAGCGCTTTGAGTGGAGTGTCCAGAAAAGCGCTATATAAGTGTAAGCAATTATTATTATTAGTGTAGAATGACCTGCTTATTCTCCATTTCAAAACACATTCCTGCACAACTTAATATGGTTTGAAAAGACATTGTAGCAATCTCAGGTTTGTGCAGAAAAAAAGAACCAGACAAGACTCTAGTTTGACACACAAGCACCTTTTATTAAACCTCCATCAACCTGCTATGCACAACAGAGACAAACTTGATCTCAGGGTTGTCACATATACCAGGGAGGTAAACGGGACACGTACACAGATTCAGGGTGGTTACACATTGAAGGACAACAGACAATAACACAGGTAAACACTAAACTGCTGTTTATACAAATGTGGGATTATTTACATTGCTCATTGCTCTCATGCACCATCCCCTGGCTATAACTCCCAGCCTGCCCTGCGGCACATGCACTACCTGGGTGATCCTCCTCCTCATCACCTGACGAGGGTGCTACACTGCCCTGACCTGCAGCATGCGGTGTCCTACCAATGTCGAACAAACCCCGTAGGCTATATTCGCACTCCACAAGCTGCTGGGGAACCCTGTGTGACCGCCCACTGTGATGTGGTGATGGCTGGCGACCCGTCACCGCTGGGCAGTTCTGGCCCTGGGCACCTCTGCCCTAGCCTGATAGGGTGCCACGCAGTCCCAGTGCAGGACCACCACCCTCCCCCACTTTCACAACCAGACCTGGTAGGAGACCTCACCCACCAACCCCGGACCTGGCTGGGCCCCTCCCATGATGACACCATCTTAGGGCTGAGGCCTTTTCTGCGGCACTGTTTATAGACCCCAACCAGGTCCCCAGGCCCGTAGGCAGGCCCCCTGCAGTGCAGGTCGTAGTACTATATATTATATTGAGCTACACATATATGCTTCTACTAGACTCCCGCCTGTCGGGTGGGTCCGGGCAAAGCTGTGTACCTGACGCATTTGCTGCCGGTGGTCCTACTCATTGTCTGGTCTGGCCGGCGGTACCGGCTCGTCCCCAGGTGGAGAACCGAAGGCCAGGTCCACCAGGGTACAGTGTCTGGAGGTTTGGCAGGGCCTGGTCGAAGCTCGCAGCAGGGACAATCGTCCAGGTAGACAATGCACTGGCTCCTCGGGATCGACGCCAGCATCTGCTCCATCAGCCGCTTGAAGGTCGCCGGGGCGTTGCACAGACCGCACGGCATGACAGTGAACTGCCAGAGGCCTCGGCTGATGGAAAAGGCCGTCTTCAGGCGAGCGTCGGGAGCGAGCGATACCTGCGAGCAGCCGTAGTGGAGGTCGAGGGAGTTAAACCAGGTCGACCCGGTGATGTAGTCCAGGGCGTCTATCCTCAGCAGGGGATAGGAGTGCTTCCGGGTGACCCCATTCAGCTATCGGTAATTGACACAGAACCTCCATGAGCCGCCCTTCTTCTGGACCAACATGACCGGGGCAGACCACGGGCTTGCGGAGGGCTCGATCACCCCTGCTGCGGCCACCTCCCTGATCTTCTCCTTGGCCGCGCTCTGCTTGGCGTGAGCCATGCGTTCTGGCGGGATGCAGATGGGCCGAGCGGTGCATGGCCAGATGGGTGTGGGCACTTCGGCTCAGCAAAAACCCTATGGTATTTCTATAGGGGGCTCTGTCACCAGGACGTTGAGCAGAAGAGTCCCCATGAGCACTCTTGAGTCCCTCTCCTGCAATATCAAATGAGGAAGGAGCTGCACAGCAACTATGGCGCAACTTTGAGTCCCAGGTTTTCGCCAGGGTGTGCCAGAGCCTGGGGATCAACAATAGGTGGACCACTCTGCAGCATCCCCGGAGCGATGGGTTAGTGGAGCGCTTTAACCAACTGCTCTCCACCAATCTGGCCACCCTGGTCTCCCAGCACCAGCAGGACTGTGACTACCACCTCCCCCTCACACTGTGAGCATACCAGACTGCGGTCCGGGAGTCTACAGGGTGCACTCCAGCTTCCCTGACGCTGGGGAAGGAAATGGCCTGGACCTGGCTCTCTGTTTTCTACCCAGACTATGAGTGGGATCTGCAGCAGCAAAGGCATTAAACACACAGCTTTGCTGGGACCCACCTGGCACAGGCAGGAGCAAAAACAGCACTATGAGCCGTACTACAGGGGGTCTACCTACCGGCCTGAGAATCTGGTTTAAATCTACCACCCATTCTACCACAACTCACACTCAGTGATGACACATACACTAGGGTGATAAATGGAACACAAAGGCAGTGTCAGAGTGGTTACACATTAAGGGACAATAACAGAGAATAATACAGGCAAACACTAAACTGCAGTTTACACAATGCGATTGGGATTATTTACATGAGCAGAATGACCTAGTGGTCACTCTCACGCACCATCCCCAGGCCCCTGGTGCCATAACTCCCAGCCTGCCCGGCGGCGCATGCACGACCCGGGTGCACCCCGCCGCATCACCCGAGGAGGAGGTGTTATGTATGTTACGTATTTTTAAAATAATTTTCGTGTGCATTTTTTCTAAAATTATTCCTCATATAGCATTGAAACGGTACAAATTTAAAACAGATGCTCAATGTTTCAGACTTTGAAGGAATGTGCGAGTTTGGGACAGAAGGATTACAGTTATGTATCAGTTGAAAATGGCCCAAAGCACAGATTTATCCCACAAGTGAGTAAATTTCGACTCTGGGGAAACTTCAGCTGTAACATTCTCAGAGATCTGCAACCAGAGAGTCCATTTCAGGGGGTCAGCCAGACAACCAGTGGGGGTCAAGAGAGAACTTTTCATCCCAAGCAGCGCCTGAGATTCACCATCTCACAGGGGCGTCAAGTCATGCTCGATACTGCAGTCGGCAGGATTGTTTACAGGAAGTACACACTTCAATTGTAATAGGATTAAACCACATCCTTATTCAGAGTAATGTCTTTAAAAGCCGTCTTCCATCAAGAAATGGCTGCAAACCCTTGGATTTCATATTTCACTACGCACCCTGATTTGTTACATTACAGTACAGGCGTTTTGACTAGAGACTCCCCCGCTCCAAATGATATTGCTACTTTCTGGAACCACGATATACAGTACAGTACACCGCCACTTATGACGGAGCGAGGGGCTGCGTGTGAGATACACCGATCTCACACACAGCATCGCTCACGCTTTAGACCGGAGGGAGTAACTCACGCGCAGCACCTCTCTCTCTCCCGGGCCCGGGCGCGCAGATCTCGCGAGAGGCGGTTGCCTTGGCTGCAGCGCTGGGTGAAGCTGGCGGGTGAGGGCTGCGCGGCGGTGATTATTGCACCCGAGTCCTTTCGGGCAGCGGGGGGTCGGCAGTGCGCGGGGGCTCCAGCGCGAGTGCGAGGTGAGTACGGAGGCTCTTCTTAGCCCGCTTAACTACGACGAAACGAACCAGAGAGCTGGGGGAGGCTCTGTTTTGGCTAGACTTACGAATGTCATGCTAGGACGAACATCAGCACAGTGGGATAAACTGTGGGACAAGTGCACGGGAGACAGACTGAGAATGACATTAGCGCCTGATGCCTGTGCCACTGGCGTCTGAAGATGCTGTGTGAGCGAGTGAGCGCTACGCAGTAAGTATCAGCGAGTTAAAGCTATCAACGATTGCCCGCTTCCATCTGTGGGTAACCCACATGCAGCGCCAGTCCCGATAGACGGCTATCTAGTTTAGCTTGGCTTTAAAGATTAAGCCAAACATCGGAATAATAGGTGTCAAATGTGTAATTAAGCGATTTTTTCTTACAGGTTAATTTAGAAATTAAATAATATGCATCATTGCGAGACTTAATGCGTGCTCTCAGGACTAGTCTTATTTCTATATATTTACCCAGAGAATGTGTGTTTCGCTGCAGTTAGGAATAGGGATTTTTTGATTGCATGGACAGTTGTCGGCCTGTGGAGTATCCTGGGTCTTGCTGGGGGTTTATGGCGTAGTCCTTTGCTGTAGTTGATGAAACTGCGCACCGCATGGCTGTCCTGCGTCCCGTGCCCCGCCGCGCGCTGCGTGTTTCGCCGTGACACGACTGTATCTCCGTAGGATCGGGGTGATCGGGGGTGCTGACCAGCAGTGACGCCGCTGAACGGACAGTGGCTCGACTCCTCCTGTGTTTGTAATAGCTGGGATGTAAACACTCATTTGTGCTGATGGGCTGACGTCAGCGGTCCACCCCTTCACTTCATAAATTAAACTTTGTCTTCGGACGTACGTTCCTTAAACAACCATAAATGTGCGTTCATCCTGAGGGAAATCGATAACGGTTTCTGATACACGGTTATTCCCGGTAATGAGCAAGAACTGCCTTTTGCTGTGTTTCGGCCTGACACTGCTCCTGACTGTAAGGATGATACTGGCCCAGTACTGTACTTGAGCTGCTGACGTATTTAAGAACTGTTCTGCTCTGCTAGTACTCTATAAAGCTAATTCCCTTGACCGTATTATTGCAATGCTTTTGTTTTACGACACGCGGGATTGGATTTCGTCTTTTACAGAGTTTTCAAAACTTTCCGGATTGATAAAACAGCCACATCTGCAAACAAATACACTACTGACTTTTTAAGCTTCGTGGATCCGCTTTCTCTGCCCTCATATAAAAAAATACGATTAGGCAAAATAAAGTCAGTCTCGTTAGTAGCTTTGTAATCTTTGTTAAAACAGATCGCCCAGTGTCCGCTTGCCTGTGGCTGCGGGCTGGAGCCTCAGAAACGACGAGTCAAGAACGTGCGGTGTCACGAGGTTTGCTATGGCAACTGTGGGACTAACGGCGGTGCCTCGTAGGCTGCAGGAGAGTGACGGGTCGTTTTACCTTTTTAAATTACTGCGACCTGCTTGGTTGGCTGTTGTACTAAATAAACAAGCGAAACAATTCCCGAGTAGTTTCCAAAATAATTCCTTTGTTTTGTTTACTGTGTTTCTTTTAATCGAGTTCGTGCGGTTAAATGCTGATTTGAGTCAGCCATGAGTTATACATACTGTAGTTAACCGTTGTACGAGATGCTGCGGCACTTTGCTGTTTAATTGTTTTACAATATTTCTGGTGTGTGCCTTTTATTGTGTGGCGATTGTGTATAATTTGTTTCGCTGATATGGAGCTCAAAAGTAATGCATTTAAAATGAGAGTAGGACTAGGATGTCATAATGAAGACTGAATAATTGCCTCTGCATATACAGCTTTTCATTTTAAGGATCCCAAAGTGCTTTACGTTTAGAAAGGGACCCTAATTATTCCCCAGCTTCAGTGCAGCCCGACCTGGGTGACACACAGCAGCCCCACTACACAGCAGATCAGGGAGAGAGAGAGACTGGGGAATGGGAGCCTGCTTTACCATCTGAATTAAGGGGCATCTTTAGAGAGGCTGGATTGTATAACTCCAGGGTGGATTATAGCCAGCACACTGAGATTAACACCCCAACTCTTATGAACAAAGTGCTCTTGTAAACATTCACCATGGCAAAAGTGGTTGATAATTTGTAGGTCATACTATGTTTTTCTCAATATGGTATTTGTTTCTCTTGTGTTAGTGTCCTTTTCCCCTGTGCTGTTTTGCACATTGCTGTGCTTTAACCAGGGGACATGCCGTAACTGTTGATAACGGTATCTCCTCCTGACCTGGCCTACTGTATCAGTGCGGCAGAGCCACAAAACAGGCCTTGTCTTCATATTCACAGGGATTCCTGCTTGGAGGAGAGCAGGGTGTCAGCATGTGAGATAGGAACCGTGAGCCTGGCAATTTGGAAACCTTCCTCTGGACTTTATTGTTTGGTACAAGCTGCACTTGTTACATAATGTGATTCTGAAGCTGCAGTTAAGCCCCTTTACTACTGTATGTCAGTTATAGATTTTTCTAACATGGATGGAAGGCTGATTGCCCAGCCTGCTCTGTGAAATAGATGTGACTGAGCTTGAGCAAACGCCTGTCCTGCTGGACAACTGGGGCCCTTGTGCACTATGTCAGACAACGTCACACTCTCCTTGGTATTGTGCCGCAGTCTCCAGATTCAGCGGTCGTTGTGCCTCTGTGTCATGGCGGCTGTCCCCTCCCACTGCCCACTGTGCTTTCCTTCAGCCTGTGACTGCGGCCATTCTGGTAAAGTACTGGGCGGGTCCGAGGCAGAGCCTGTGCATGAGTGCCTTTCCTCTCTCGTTGTCGAGCTGCAGCACGGAGCAGGGTGCTGGGCGCAGGGCGCAGGAGTGGGGGGGGCGACGCCAGGTGAGCAGCCAGATTGTTCTGTACAAGGCTGGGCTGAGTAAATTGCCATGTTGCTAGGCACCTCAGCTCAGGCTCTAGCCTGGCGCTGTTAGAGAGAGGCTGGCCAGGAGGGGAGGGCAGCGAGGGGGCGAGCTCTCTGTGAAGAAAACATCTGTCCGTGGGACATGACTCCACGAGCCTGCTGAGCACTGATTGTGGGGTAAATGTGTTTCCAAAGTTCTCTGTCAATGGTGATTGGACAATAAGCCCCCTGGATTATGGACGAGAGCTCTTGTCTGCAGGTGTGTCAGCTTCAGTGGAGGTTGTCATTCTCATTCCAGATGTTTGCTTGTCTCCTCCCCCCTTCCCACTCAACCCAGGTACATGAAACTATTATTTGACTATTTAGTCCAGTTAGATGTACCCCAGCTAAGGTCATTCATGATTAAAATGTGAAAAACCCCGGCATGATTCTGTATTGATCATTCAGTTCCTCACAGGAAAAAAAGAAAGAAAAGGATTCACTAACCGAGAGAGGGAAGAAAAATCTGATAATGTGAAGTCTTTTAAAGTGTCTCGAATTAAATGCTAAGCTTTTATTTAGAAAAGTAGTTTTCACTTCATAGTTCGGACTAATTTGGGATTGTCTTTCACTTACAGGCTGAAGGAACTGAACCCTTTTAGTCTCCAACAGAAGAAAACTATGAGCACATATGTGGAAACTACGTGAAAGTGCATTTAAAACCGAGATTTGGTAGGAATTCTTTACACAAAGGGTTGTGGAAGTATGGAACAAACTAGCCAGCCATGGTACTGAAGATGATACCATGGCTTATTTTAAGAATGTGTTGATGAGGTTGTCTGATCAATAAGTTACTAATAATCAAACAAGCTCAGTGTAATATTTATGCTGAAATGTAAGGCTAACTGGCCTGATAGTATTCTCTGAAGAGTGTTTTGCCCTTTGTATCATATCCATGTCAATTTCAAAGAGGCGGAGGGGAAGAATTCTGGGATGTGTGGGAGTGCACACTCTGTTCCTTCCATTGCTGGCAGGATGTGTTCGAAGCTGCACTCAGAGAAAGCTGGCACATGACTGTCGTATTAATTACCTGCACAGTGATTCGCTCAGATCACAGTGACTCACCGGTCCTGTGCCACATCTCCTTTACCCTTTGAAAGGGCTGTTTATATTCAGATGGACCATATTTTCAATGCCAAGTTATGGCATTCTGCAAACTTACATAGTCTGCAAATTCCTTTTCAGTGACTGTAAAATGTGTGTAATTCATGTGGATGTGTTTCTGTTTTGACCCCTTGTTGTATTCTTTTCTCTGTCTGCGTATTTGGACAGTTTTGATTACATGTTATGTTATTACACTGTTATTGTTATTGTGTTACTGTCTATTGTCTTATCTTCTGTTCTATTTATATACTGCACTGAGTGACTAATGAAAAACACTTTTCACTATAATATGCACCTGTGTAAGTATAATGACAAGTTGAATTAAGAAGCCTTGAGAAGAAACCCCTATTTAAAAAAAGGAGAATGTGTCAACGTGACACCTCCCATTTCGAGTCTATTACCCACCACTGTGAAACAGGTAGATGTTTTGGGTGCCAGAGTTTTGCCCCAGTTGTCACATAAATTGTGAGATGGGTTCAGACAAAGGTGAGATGGCACCTCGGCCAGGCACTCTGTCTCCTGTTGGCCTGGCGCAGGAACTGAACGTTTCTGTAAGACAATGCTAACTCAAATAAACCACACTGTGAGACAGGGCTTCCTGAGATACAAGTCTCGCTGTTCTCTGTTCACACATCAAAGCTGGGGTCAGATTAGTTTTTTTTTTCATTTTTTCATTTTCAGATTTCCACGGCCCAAACAATCCAATGCTGAGAAAATGCAGATTAGCTGCAGCTGGCTGTGTTAAGCATGATCATGCCTATTATTTGTAATACAAATAAGTTAGCAAGAAAAGGGCCCTGAGCTTTTCCGTCTTGAAATGTGGGAGACGGTGACTGCAGTGTGGCAGAGCCCTGGCAGAACTGCTCTAATCAGACACAGGCCAGGCTGGAGGACTCTACACTGTGGGGGTGCCACAGACCTGCTGTACAGAACCTCTTTTCCCTTTGAAACCTTTAATAGACTGTGCAAAGGAAAATGTTTATGCAGGTTATAGGTCTCTATATTTGGGACTATAAAAGACGGAGCATGTGAATATTTGGTATATTGTGGTAAAGTACTTTTGGCTGTAACTCTTGACGATTTCCTGTGTTTTCCCTTGCCATGGCCTTGCAGCGTGTACCGCCGTTCCTTGCTTTCCCTGGATATCCAGGGCTCTGCGGGGCTCCTCCCATGGTGGATCTCTGGGTTTGTGTGAAAGAGGGGTTACCTAGCTGTTACGTTGCAGGGTTCCATTAATCACTGGCTTGATTACAGGCACCAGTCCTGCCCCACTGGGGAGGAGGGAGTACCCGTGTCCCACCCACCCCCTTCAGTTGTGTTAACAGTGGGACCAGCCTGTCCTGGGATAGAGAGGTGAGGTAAGAATCACTGTTAATTTATAAGGGTGAGGAGATCTGTGGGTGTAGCGGTGGGTTTTAATAACCTTGGTCTGACCCAGTAATTTACTCAGATAAGGTGGAGCCACTGGCTCTGCAAACGTCTCTGCTCCTGCCAGGTTCTCATCCACATCCTTGCATAATACACCAGCAGTCCTACCTTGCTCTTGGCTGTTCCCTTCTGCTCTCAGAAGCTCAGCATGCCCAGGCAGTCCTGGGCTGCTGCTGCAAGTGATGATGTTAGACTAGTAGGTGGCCCTCTTCCTTCTGGACCAGTATTTCATAACCAATGCCCTAGTGTGGTGACAGGGTACACTGTGCTGTCCTGTGAAGACATTAAACTGCAGTCCTGAGTACTTGGTCATTAAAGATCACTTGGTACTTTTTGAAAGAGGAGGGTTCTTAACACCAGTGTCAGCCAGGCTAAATTCCACTTTCGGCTTTCACAATCTGGCCGCCCTAAAGCAGTCAGTGAAGCAGTTTCTCACCTGCCCACCTGATGTGTACAGTGGGGCTGCAGTCTGTCACCCAGGTGGGTGCTGGACTTCAGTGTTGGATGAACTGGGTTCCCTCTAACATGTAAAATTGTCTTAAAGTAAAAGCAATATATTAACTCAAGGAATTGTATTTGACTTGTAAACCCATCTGTTAGATTTGTACTTTACAGCTCTTTTTGAGGTGAGGCTTTTTTATTGAAGAGAGTTATGAATGAGATCATTATGACAGACTCTCCTGCTGCACTGTACAGTACTGCTTATGACTGCTATCATATAGTCTATAAACATGCCTCCTGCCATATGGAAATCTTCCCCAGTGGTGAGTTTGCATGTGAATGTTGTACTTTTTCCTCTACATTTGACACCAGCTGCCTTTTGTGTGCTTCACTGCACCAGATTATGATAACAGCACAATATTCCTTGTTTTTGTCTTGGAGCTGTGCGGTGTTGCTGCTATCCACATGCTAGATCATATTTTTACCACAGTCCAGCACAGCAAAATGCAGAAAAGGCAGGGTAAACTGATAGGAAAACTGTATCCAAAGCCAGGAAAATATGTAGCTATTGGCAGGGGAAAAAAACTAAACTGACATCCTGGGAGGTGTATTTGAGATAAACACTTATCTAACTTACCTGACCCCTTTTCTGGCAGATTTTGGGGGCTCCCTCCAGTGTCTCTGGCTCCCCTGGGGGGTAAGAGGACTCTTTGGTCAAAAAAGTTGAATTTTCTAAATTTGTGCCTAAAGGTGGGAAAAGAGCAAGGGTTTTAAATGTAAAAAGATCCCCTGTAGATATTCTTGCTGTGAGTCCATGTTTGTGAGTTAATTTGTATACCTTTATGGTGGCCTAGAGAATTACAAAGACCAAGAAGGAAATTGGTAGACCACAGACAGAATGACAGATGACAGTATCAACACCATGTCATGTTCGGAACAGTAATCCCCAGTGCCGAATGACGCCCAGTGACATTAGGAATCTCTGTGGATGGTGTAGTAGGAGCAGGATTCTGACAAGCCTGTATGATGGTTGTGTTTTTGCATTTGTTGTGTCTTGAATATTTAAACACCAGGAAGGTATGACAGTCTCATCCCCTCTGGTGCACAGCAGAGATTTTCAATCATGCAAAAACAGCATACTGGGTAATCCTGCGCTAAGCAGGTCATGTGCTTTATTAAACATTTCAGTCCCAAATTAAAAGGAAAACTGCATGCAGCTGTTGGCACTCTGAGGCACTAGTCAGAAATGTGGAAAGCTTGTGTGACACTGGGTGCAGAGCACAGTTTCATCCTTCTTTGACAAAAGTGATTGACCACCTCCTCTTGCTGTTATGCTGTTATGCCTCTTGAGAAACATATGCGAAATGTGATATGTAGACATATGCAGACTACTTAGTTAGGTTTTATAGTAAATGGAGGACAAGCTACTTTGATACTACAGAGATTGCCACTGGGTGGCTTGGTTGCGCAGTGGTTAGCATTGCTGCCTTGCAGCGCTGGTGTCCTTGGGTTTAATTTCTGGTGCGCTATCTGCATGGTGTTTGTATGTTCTCCCGGTGTTCACGTGGGTTTCCTCTGGTACTCCTATTTCCTCCTACAGTTCAAAGACATACTAGTAGGTTAATTGGCTTGTGAGAAAATTGGGCCTGGTGTGAGCATGTACGTGTTTGTGTCTGCGTGTGCCCTGCGATGGACTGACATCCCATCCGCCAGTTGCTTGCTGGGATTGTCTCTGGCTCCCCTGCGACCTTGAACGGGAAGAAGCAGTTAGAAAATGGATGGATACAGATTGCCACCTCTTCTGTTTGTTCTGGTTGATCGTCTATGACTTAACGCAGTTTGATCCATTTCAGCTTTGTGAGCTATTGTGTAGGCTATTGAATTGTGGATGGATATTTCAGCTCAAATTTTATTAAATCTATGTGCCATTACAATGTGAGTCTTGTTCATGTCCCCATGTGTCTGCAAAGAGAAGGACATATTTTCTAGATCAGTTTGTTTTGTGGTGTGAAAACCAAATATACAGGATGCAAGCAGCACGTGGTAGGAGAAAAAAGAGCATAAGATGGGTAACAAAGGAGAGAGGCCCATTGGTCCATCTGGCCCATTTTCCAGGATCTCAATCAGCTGTTTCTTGAAGAAGCCAGAGTATTGGAGTCTACAACATGGTGGCTGGGCAGCATAAACTTGTTCCACAATCCCACAACTCTTTATGTAAAGAACTATCTGTTATTCTTGGTTTTAAATGCACTTCCATGTAGTTTTCTTTTGTATACACTGGTTTGTTTTTCACTGTTCATTCTGAATAAGTCTGTGGGTTTGACTTTGTCGATGCCTTTGAGAATTTTGAATACTTGCTTCAGGTCTCCTTAAAGTCTTCTGTGTTCAAGACTGTTTTCAGTGTAGGAGATTTCAATGAGGGATTCCAGAGCAGCAGTGTATGTTTTCTACAGTATAACATGGTCACCAAAATTGTACACAATATTCTTAATGAGGCCTAACTAGTACATGATTTACATGATTGATTTAAATTCTACACTTTTGATCATACAGCGTAACATTTTGTCTGATTGCTTCTCCGCATTGTAAACGATTTGTCAACATAATAACCCAAGTCATTTTCTTATGCAGGACTATGAAAGTGGTCCTAGTTTGTTGTAGGTAATGAGGGTGAGAACCTACTTAGTCAAGAGCCAGTGTCCTGCAGGGATCAGTCGACTCTGAGACTCTCCAAGACCTGCCTCTGCAGATGGGACCTTGGGACCCGCTCCCTTCAATCTGATGCCTCTGGTGAAGGCACATGTGCTTTTCTTAGAGAAATGTGTTGCTTGAAAGTGACAGGTCTTCTTCAGCACTTATTAACTGTGAAAAAGAGCTGCAAGCCAGCATGCTAAGGCACTTCTAATGTAGCCAACAGCCACACGGATTAAGAAGACATCCTAATTTAATACTGAAGCCTATCATTTATACTGCTCTTCTGTTGAGTGGATGGTTTAAGAGATGCCCAAGGTTTGATGAGTTGAGATTCCCTTGGACCAGTGTGGTCTGCTGGGTCTCTCTGGTTTGTGGCGTTATCAGTAGGAGTGTTGAGCTGGGAGCCCAGCGATCCCTAGCCAACCCCAGTGATGCTGAGACAATAATAATCATAGTTATTACTGGTATATAGCATTTCCCTCCTAAAGGATCCCAAAGTTCTTTACTTGTGCCCTTTTTACCCATTACACCCCCATGGACACCAGATCATGAGAAGGAGTGGGCTTCTAGCTTCTTCATCACTTCTAGCGTATCGAATTGGGTCAGAATCTCAGCAAAGGGACCTGCTCTGGTTTTTGGAACAATGTATTCAGAAAGAAAAGAGATTTAGATTTAGAGAGAAACGAGATTGATCACCAGTCTTTACCAAGCTGACCTACCCTTCCCTCTCCTCTCCTCTCTGTTTTTCTGACACAGTTTCAAGGCCTATTCTTAGCTCTCAATGATATAATGAGCCTGGCTTTTAATTAAACGGGAGAGAAAAATCCATTAGCTGATAGCATTGCTATCGCTTTGTTTTGTATTGCTTAAATTATAACAGGGATAAACAACACAATGTTTGAAATTTAACCTGTTTATGGACAATTAAATGCACATAGAATTTAACAGTTAGACCCACAGCACAGTAAACGTAGTGTATGTACATTGTATCACAGCTCACTGCCTAACCTGTCCTCTCCAGTGGAATAGCTGTGTAGGCCTCTCTTATTTTGTAATAGGAATGTGGATCTACACAAGTGAGTCAACTGAGCAGCCTTGGCACAGATATATTATACAGCACCACGCATGAAACAGAGCAGACAGAAACACAGCAGCATCGGGCTCCTGTTGTGCCGCTCTGTTTTCTTTTTGTTGTTGAACTCTCAGAGCTCTGAGCTAGGGCTTCTTCCAAAGACGGATTTTGTAAAAAACCCAACAACTTCCATCCTCATCAGGCACTTATTCTTGATAAGGGTCCAGGCTATGCTTTTATTTAGAGATGGAGACTGGAACACCTACAGTATCAACATCCCACACATATGTGGGGAGAACATGCAAACTCCACTTGGGTGGGGACCCCAGGCTGAGACCCAGGACCTATGAGCTGTTAAAACATAAGAAATGTTACAATACTAGAGTAGGCCATTTCGTACGGTAGTTAGTAGCTTATAAATAGTCAGAACTCAGCCAGCTGTTTTAAGAAAACAGTATTGGGTTCAACAACATGGCTGGGAAGCATGTTACTCCCATACCCCCACAGCCTTTTCTGTATAGAATCTTTAACCTGTTGTTTGGTCATTCTCTTCACCATATTGTGTGTAACTGCTTTTGTACATCATTGCAAAATCGTAGGTAATTTGGTATTCTCCTCAGTAAAGTGTTTTGTGGAGAACGGTAAGGCTCTTGTTGTGGCCTTACATTTTGGTACTATGTCCTTTTCTGTGTCAGAAACAATGCTTGCAGTTGAGATCTGTTTGGAATTTTCTGTGATAAAATGTTTCAATGTAAAAGAGATATATGAAAATAATCACTCTAATGTTATGGGTCACAACAAAACTATGAAACTGAGACATTTCTGATAGTCGTTATAGTCCAGGTCTGTGGAGCCCTGCTGATTAACTGGTAGGATTAGGGGATAAAACAGATTTAAAAAATAATCCTCCAGGGCTCAAACAGGGATAGATTGTGACAGATGACAGACAGCTACTCTGTGTCCAACCTCTGTTTAATAATTTAATAAAATTAGGTTGGGGGAATGGCTGGGCCTTTTAATGCATTAACACTTTAAAGATAAGTAGGTCTTGTGTTTAATACCCAGGGTCTGTTAATAGGCTGAACGTCCTTAATATTAATAAAAAGCCCATTAAACCAGATTTTTACTTGAAAATGCTAAAGTAACTCCCTAGAGCTTCACTGGTGTTCATTTTTACACACTGACCTTTCTCTAGGTAATATAGGATGACATTTGGTGCGCATAGGCTATTGAGACGCAGAGAAAAGAAAAAGAACAAAAAATGTCAGCTATGTTTGTGTGGAGGTCAGTGGCCTTCCGTTCACAAAAATACCAATTAGGCTTCTTCTGGTGGTCTGTGAGTGGCACTTCATGTTGTACACAGAAATTCTCTGGTCCTGAAATAAAAAGAGAAGTTACTGCATATTACTGCATTTAGTATAATTTAAGCAAGAAGAAGAATTTGTATAGTGCTTGTTTAGTGCTTCTTTTCAACAGGTCAACAGAAGATGCTATTGCCACTGCCCTCCATACTGTCCTCTCACACCTGGATAAGAAAGGAACATATGTGAGAATGCTGTTTATTGATTACAGCTCAGCATTCAATACCATAGTGCCTGTAAAGTGTGTCATCAAGCTCCAGGACCTGGGACTGAACACCTCCCTCTGTAACTGGATCCTGGACTTCTTGATGAACGTCCGCAGGTGGTGAGGGTGGGCTCCAACATATCCTCTACCCTGACTCTAAACACTGGAGCCCCCCAAGGCTGCGTGCTTAGTCCTGTCCTCTACTCCTTATTAACCCATGATTGTGTCGCCAGGCATAACTCAAACTGCATCATTAAGTTTGCGGACGATACAACAGTCGTCGGCCTGATCACAGATGGTGAAGAGTCTGCGTACAGGGAGGAGGTTGAAACCCTGGCAGCATGGAGCCAGAAGAACAACCTCTCTCTGAACATCAGTAAGACTAAGGAGATGATTGTGGACTATAGAAAACACCAGGGAGGAGATCACACACCTATCTACATCAATGGGACTGCAGTGGAGAGGGTGAGCAGTTTTAAGTTCCTGGGAGTTAACATCTCAGAGAACTTAAACTGGACCCACCACACCAACACCGTGGTCAAAACAGCACAGCAGTGCCTATTCTTTCTCTGTAGGCTAAAGAGGTTTGGCTTGCCATCACATATCCAGGCCAGCTTCTACAGGCGCACTATTGAGAGCATCCTGACTGGTTGCATCACTGCCAGGTATAGGAACTGCTCCGCCCGGGATCGCCAAAGTACTGCAGAGGGTGGTGAAGTCAGCACAGCTCATTACCGGCTGTGAGCTACCTAACATCCAGGATATCTACTCAGCTAGATGTCTGACGAAGGCCAGGTCCATTCTCAAGGACCCCAGTCATCCCAATCACAAACTGTTTTCCCTCCTACAGTCCGGTAAACAGTACCGAAGCATTCGGTCCAAGTCCAACAGACTGCGGAATAGCTTCTACCTCCAGGCAATAAGACTGCTAAATAGCCAACCTGCAGCTCCTTTAATGGCTACATGGACACACAGTTTTCACATGTATTCAGTATCACCGCACTAGTTGTACTGTATGTATTGCATACACCATGGACACAAAGCAGCTCTACTCATATTGAGTTTTATTAAATTTCTATTACATCTATGATTATGTAACCTTATTTTCATAACCTCAATTTTGTGATTTTTGTGTTTTTGTGATTTTTGTGATTCTTCTGATTTTTGTGAGCTCGCGGAAACGACATTTCATTACCAGCAACTACTACTGCACGCTGTATTGTTGTGCATTTGATAAATAAACTTTGATTTGATTTGATTTTGATTTTCCTAAATATTCCCAAAGTGCTTTATGTATAGGACACCACTAAAGGGCAGCCCGCACCTGGGTGAATCTTGGTGGCCACTGTGCACCAGCAGCCCCACTCCTGGAATTTAGCCTGGACACCCTACTCTTATGAGCAGTGGTTAAAAGCACCTGCTACAACACGGTGTCCTCAGTTGTCATCTTGGGGGCACTAGACTGAACATCCTGGCTCAGAGGGATAAGTTCATTCAAAGACTGTGCTTCTGAGTTTGCACTAGCTTCTGAAAATGTTTTTTTCTGCCGAATTGTGAAATTGGATGCAAGTATGTAAGCAGGTTAGCCGATGTCAGCATCAGATAATTCTGGGTGCGTGCACTTCCTGTTTCAATATTCTGAATGGCCAGACAGGTTTCTGTGAAGTCTTGGCACTGATGTTTGAGGTGAATGTAGGGCAGGGTGACCATTCCCGGTCCTGAAGGGCCAGTGTTTCTGCAGGTTTTCCTGCAGAGCTCTAAAATTGGTCCAGTTAGGCAAATAATGATTGATGGAGCTGGTTTAGCTCATTAAGAGCTGAGCTGGAATGAAAAGGCACACTGGTCCTACAGTTCCAGAACCACTCACTGCTGTGTTAAGTTTGTCTCCTAGGCTCTCTGAGCATGACAGGCTCTCTGAAATACTGACAAATGAATGACAAATGAATCAATAAAGTGATCTTTTATCCTTCACATCCATTTCTTAAATTCCTTAAATAGCAAGAGGTAGTATTAAAATGTTAAATGAAATTAAAAGCAAAAGTCAGCTTTGGTATTTTTTTTTCCTGGTACTCATATTACTCTGCTGCCTTGTATTAAGAAATATATATTCCTAACTTACTGTACAAAAACTGTTCCTTTTAAAATTCCTGTTTCTTCCTTCAAATGATGGCCAAGTCAGAGGAAGCTATTTTTAGGAAAAAGCTACCAAAAAAAATTGCTTAATCAAATACAGGCTGTGTGTTAATCAATTTAAATGAAGAGGCAACTTGACAAACCTGTCATGCTGAAAGAGGATGCTTCAGCATGACACAAAGCTGATCTCACAAGATCTCACAAAGCTGAGGGAGACCCCAATTTTCATGCCTGGTTGGTTGTTTCCTCGGGAACTAACATCTTTGGGCAGCTATGTGAAAGAGGGCAAAATAACAACTACAGAGCTGAAAAACTGAACTTTAAAGCCTGGTGGGGCATGTGTGTCCTTAAGGACTCTGTCTCTTTAAGACTTTAGAAAGGCTGGAGGAGGAGGGGCTTCCTCAGGAAACAGGTGTGTGCTGACAGGGGTGATGTCATCGTTTTGGCCTCACCTGGAGAGACCCAGCCGGGAGACAGGCAGCACAGCTGTTAGCTTTGGATTGTGTCCTGCCAAACCCACAGGTCTGTAACACTCTTGACTAAGACTCATTAAAAGCACACTTGGTTTTAGGACAGCATTTATTTTTGTTAGGATTTGGGAATTACTTGTTTCAGTTTCTTTCCCACAGCTGAGATCTGTGTTACTGCTGTCATGAGGGGAGAGTACAGTATATGTGTCAGCCTTTCTGAATGTTCAGTTGATGAGAGATGGGTGTACCGTCTGGACAGTTCTGTTGTTAACAGGACTGTTCTTAAGGAGGTCCAAACTGACCAATTTTACTGGTGTTCCTCTGGGCATTTTGTAACACAGTTACTTCAAGATAAGGCATTTCTAGTCATCTTTTGTCCGAGATAGTGTCCGAGGTAGAGAGGGGTGTAGGGAGAAACAGGTGTCAGAGGAAGAGCTGTTGCGTTTTTTTTTTCATTGCAGTGCCTCTGTTCACAGATACATGTGGCTCTCCAGTTAGCTGGTGTATCTCGGGGAGTAGGGTCGTGAGACTTGGAATATAATTGATTAACTGAACAGTGGTCTGTACCTCTTTCATGTTCCTGTTGCCAGTCATGTTTTAATTTGCAGTCTGCATTTTAAAGTGACTGTATGTAGACCGGGGCAGCATGGTGGCACAGTGGGTAGCATTGTTGCTTCGCAGCACTGGGGCCTGGGTTCAATTCTGGACCTGGGGTGCTATCTGTGTGGAGTTTGTATGTTCTTCCCATATCCTTGTGTGTTTCTTCCTACAGTCCATAGACAAACTGATACATTAATTGGATTCTGGGAAAAAATGTGTTTGTGATTGTGTTTGTTTCTGTCTGCACTGTGTTGGACAGGAGTCCTGTCCAGGGTGTACCCTGCCTTGTGCCTGTTGTTTGCTGGGTTTCCCCCACGATTCTGAGTTGTAAGAAACAACTACTGATTGTTTTCCTGTAGAAATCTGTAAGAAGCATACCCTGGCCAGAGCTGCTAATTCTGAAACTTGGCAGGCAAAAAGCTCCTAACCTCACTGAGCAGGAGATCAAAAAGAGCAAAATTGCTTCACATCGTTTTTATCATCACATCTCTTAGACCTTCCTTAATCCATGTCCCTCCCATTGCTTTGGAGGATCTGTCTTAGAAAACCCCCTTTATTTTCCTTTAAGCAATTTTTTGGAAGCTAGTACATATTTAATAGTAATTGTTCCCAGAGGCACAGTGAAGGGTGATGATTGATCAACCACAGAAATGCTTAAGACACTACTGTCTCTGCTAATATAGCCAATAAATTATCTCTGTGTGCCCATCACAGACTGAGGCTTTTGGAAAACCTCCAGACTGGCAGTGCATGCCCTGAGATGTACAGTAGCTGCTAGCTCTTGTCAGGAGAGACCCCCTGAGTGTGGGCAGAGTGGGCAGCAGGAGATTGCAGCTGTGCTGAGGGCGCTGTGAGCAGATGAGTGTTCAGGTTACGAGAAGAGGAGTGCAGGCTGGTGTTTACAGAGAAGCCAGAGCCGCACCTGTTGTCAGGTCGAGCTGATCACAGCAGACTGGCAATGGTGTGGCTCTTATTATTATTATTATTATTATTATTATTATTATTATTATTATTATTATTATTATTATTAACAGCCTCTTACTAATTTTAATTTGACTAAATGTATAAAACTAAAGATTGCAGTTGGTGTTGTGACCTACTATGTGCAGGCTCACAGGAAAACTGCTTTGAATGCTTTGTGGGCAGGTTGAGTTCTTCATTAGTGCCCATTTGTTATTACCTGCTTTGGTTGTTTTAGCTCTTTTGTGCCGTGTGGAAATTGCCTGTTGCATGTTTTCCAGTGAAGAGAAATAGATGTTTGTGGGTAATAACAGAAAGAAGCTTTTTTGATGAACTGGGCGAATCTGCCAGTTCTGTTGTTTGACAGGCCAGCGTGAAGACTTGTGCGATGGGCCGGACAGTCCTGAGCTACATATTCTAAACCATGGGACCTCATGCGAGAGGTCACGTGAGATGCTTCCAGAATAATTCTGAAGTGGGTTAGGGTGTGATGGGGTTACAACATACTTCACACTCTCTGATTGAGTGTTTACTGGCATATAGACAGCCGCTGCTTTCTGTCTGTGTAGTTTTCTGGATCTTGCGAGTGTAGTAATTCTGCTTCTCCCCTCCACCCCCTACAAACTCTTTTTCTTTTCCTGGAAGGCATCTGATTATTAGATATGACCAACCCAGCTTAGATTGCCTAAGTCCTCTTTGTAACCGTGGTAACTTTCCTAGAGAGGAAAACTGCTTAACGTTCAGTGGGGTTGGTAATTTCTCTTCAGTGAGATACGGGGCAGCTATTTACTTGTAGCATAAATAAACACAAGGAGATATTTAATTCTCCTGTTTAATTCTCCTGTCTTTCTAGCTCTACCACTGCCAAGTTGTAATAAAACATTTAGACTTCAATCGGATTCTGAACTGGACTGCAGTAATTTATCACAGGACAATTATATGGTACTGTACTGTGAGAATACATGTTAGTGAGCATAAGAAAGTAACAGATAAGAGGAGGTAATTCAGTTGCTCGTAATCCAGGAGTATGCGTCAATAGCACAGTTTGATGATTAGTTCCAGACCTCCACTACCCTTTGTGTAAAGACACACTTAGATTTCAGTGCAAATTGCATTTCCACCTAATTTCCACTTTTTCCCTTAGGTCCTTATTTGAGTCTTGCTCCTCCTTTAAGATTATAAATATTTTTATCACTTTCTCTTCTCTTTTAGTCTTCACTATTTGAGAATAAATAGAGTAAATCTTAATCTTGTTTCCCTTCTTTAAAGTGATTTTGCAGCAACATGTACTGTTGCAGTCATGCTAATTGGCAGCCTGTTTCTCAAGTGAACTGTATGTGAACGTTAATTACCGCTTGCTAGGGAACAGGGAGGTATTTTTGACAAATCTGTGTAATTTATTGCCCTGGGATTATTACCTACTTACAGTACCTTTGTTTTAAATATGGCTTACCATTATGTGCATCTGCAACTCAAGTGTCTGAATTTAGACTTCAGTGAGAGGTACTTGCTCAGACCTTGACTAAAGTCTTCATCTGCTGCTCAGCCCAGTTCTTTCAAACCCCTCCGCTGGCGCCGGCTCACCTTGGCAACGAACCTGCAGATGAAGATGACATTCACGATGTGAAGACAGAACTAGCTCAGCTTCCTTAGTGCTCACTTGGAAACACTGCACAAACCTACAGTATTTAGAGCAGAATTAGAATTAATTCAGTCCAAAGAGCTACTGTTACAGTTGTAATGGAACAGTTGAGGGAACAGCTCTTTCATATGTCCAGTACATTTGACCATGATCTGTCCTGTAGAGGAGAGACTACACATTATGTGAGAAATACAGCAAAAAAAACTGTAATTATCGGTGCAATACGTTAAACTTGCAGATGCAATTGAAACTTGGACTTTTGTCTTAATCACTAGGGAATTTCCTCTTACTTTCCAGCATACAGTCATAATCAGTCTTTATAATGTCATAACACTGCAGTGAGGGCTGTGGGTCACATACGTTTCATATATATTTGCTTTAGTTTTTTTTTTTTTAAGTGTAGCGTTGGATTAAAATAAATATTATTTTAGGTCAGTAAAAGCTCATCTTAGAGCAGTGTATCCACATTGCTCATATTTAGCTGAAAGAATCATTATGGAGCTGGTTAAATCCTTACTGGATCAGTACTGGAGTGGATCTATTCGGATATGAGGACAAGCTTGTGTGTGAGTGAACAAGCAAACTGGACCACGAAGATTACACATTACTCTCAGGAATCATGGCCAACTCTGTGGAGAGGTCGAACCCAAAACGCTTGAGTGTTGTTGCTTATTGTTTCTTGTGTTTTATTTGTGTGAGATTTAGCCCTGGCTGGTGAGGGTTCTTCAGGAGCTGAGAAGAGAATTTCTTCACTGAGGTCAGATAAATGAGAACTTGATCAAAATAAATGACCTTGAGAAAAACATTAATGTCACCAGGTGCAGCAATTTATCTGTAAATTATTTAAGGAGGCAGCAGTTAGTGTACTAGTAGGAGTTAAGAAGGATTAACAGAAGAGACTTTATGTATTAACTCCATGTATATATAATAGGGCGGTGCAGTGGCTCTGTGGCTAAGGATCTGCGCCTGTGGCTGGGAGGTTGCCGGTTCGTATCTATGGCTGGCAGAGATACTCCCACCCCATTGGGCCCCTGAGCAAGGCCCTTAACCCTATCTGCTCCAGAGGTGCTGTATAAATGGCTGACCCTGCACTCTGACCCCAAGCTTCTCTCCCTGTCTGTGTGTCTCTTGGAAAGTAAGTTGGGGTATGCGAAAAGACAAAATTCCTCATACAAGAAATTGTATGTGGCTTATAAAGTGATCTTGTCTCATCTTAACTATTCTGTATATCAGTAGTCCATTTATTCCAGTCATACAGACAAGACCAAATTACTGTTGGAGAGAGACCAGTGGTTTAAACTTGTAGTCCCAGTTACTGGTAGGTGAAGAATTCATTTCTTCTCTCCCATTTAGTTTAGTTATTTGTATTCCAAGAGTGCTGTTTAGTCAGTACAGTAACTTGCAACTCTTGTTCTCCAGTTTTAAGCACCAATCCTACTACTAGAAAACATCATCCCAACAGGAATTTCATTCTGCTCTCCAATGTGTAGACAGTGTCAAAAAAACTGGGGAAGCGGCAGATTTCTCTTAAGCTCATGTTTAACTGAAACTTGCTAAGAGCCGCTTTAGAGAACTTAATGATTTGTTTGAAGCGCATTTCTCTGTGGGCAGGCTGATGAAGGTCTGTTGTGCTGGGAGGAGGAAGCTTAGTTTGGCCTGAAAGAGCAAACACTGTTATCTGGGATCCTTTTGTATTCAAACAAAGCTTTTGTCTTTGGTAATGAATAGCTTATTGTGGGGAAGTGTTTCCACAGCCTGGCCAACCCTGCAGTACGAAACTGATCCACACGGCTTAAAGAGCACGTTACTTTTTGTTTGTTTCGTTTGAAACAATAAAACGAACTTATGATCTCTGTCTTATTTCCCAGTGAATTGTACCGGATACACCTTGCACTCACGGGGCCTGCTGATTTGCTGGTGTTTGTGATGTTCTTGATAGACGTTCCAGCTGATGTGCAGATTAGAAGCAGTATAGCACCCAATGTGTTTATTTTAGCAGCACTGCCGGAAGTAGATAACCGTCTGTAAAATCTTATTAAAGAAGGAGGAATTCGGTACTTTCAGCTGGAACAAAAACCACAAGACGCTGAAGTCCCAGAGATTTGCTTAAGGATCACACTATGGGTTTTTCACTGATTTGTGACATTTTATAGCCAGTTAAGTTCAAACTTTATATTAGGCATCTCTAGAACTGCTCCTTGGGAGCTCCAGCTTAGGTTTTCTACGTAACCATTAAATCATCTGTATCTAGAGGGATGAAATGTATTTGATTGTGATCAACTGCAGGTGATTTTGTAAATAATTCAGAGATTAATGATGAAAACATTTTAAGGCCACAGGAGGTTACATTCACTTCGGCCCAGTGCTATACTACTTAACTTGCCCAATTACTGATTTAATTATTTCAGATGGACCTGATCTTGTGAGACTGGCTGGCATAGGACAGATGAATTACCACATTGTTGCATGTCCTGTACATTTCTGTGCCTACCTGTACATGGTCATAGATTTTTGCTCAGCTAACCGGTTTAAACTGTGTGTTGGCAACTGGACCACAAGACCTATTTCCTTCCTTTGTTTAATGCACAGAGAAGTGTTATGCTTTTAACAGCGACTTGCCAAAGCTATTGCTGCTCCCTGTTTGAGGAGGCGTTAGGATTTCAGTTACAATTACTGTACTTATCTTGAATAGGTATTCTGAGGGGATTAGATCCACTGCTGTATTTAAGACACCCCCTTCCCCAGTGTCTGAAACCTCCACTGCTGAGGGTGTGAAAAATAACAGCCCAGTCTCCACAGCATGAAGTGCTCAGCCAGCTTGCAGTGCATTCATTAATATTTGGAGTTAAAAGCACAAAAATGTGAGAGTGAGATTAGCCATGAACAGACTTGTTTTAGGATGTGGCATTGAATTCTTAAATTCTCTTTATAAAGCTATAGTTATATCTTGGTCACTTCTTCTACACTGTACTGCTGGGGTGGTCTTCTATGTGCCTGTTCTTTTCTTAAAATGTCTAATCTTAAGGTGAGATCAGACCAATGCAATCTTTTAGACCAGCCTCAAGAGGTCAATCTTGTGTTGAGGCTTGTCCTTTTGGTTATGTTATTCAGATTCGAAGGGAGCAACTGAGGAGATTCGGTGCTAGCCAGTTGATTGGGGTGTAGCAAAATGGGTACACAGTAATGGCATAACCATTGGTTAGGGACTGGGTAAAAAGGATTGGCTCCTGCCGACGAGCTCACTCTCTAAGGAGCCAGTGCTCTATGGTGGTCAGAGCTGCTGGCTCACGCTTAACGAACCTTGTTCCTGGTCCAGTTTAGACATAAGGGAAAATTGGGTAGGCCAGTAAGTTATGGTGGGTATGGGTATGGTATTTGTTTTACCAGGTTTGGCCTCGCCATTGCCTGTAGTTTGAGTGCTCAAAGTGAGTAGGTGCTCTTACACCACGCTGATGGTTAAGGAGACCTGCTACAAGTGGGAACAAGGATGTTTTCTGCTTCTGCCGACAGAGCCCCTGCTCTCTCTATTAGGTTCCTGCTTGTTCTGCACAGAGCACGGTGATCCCCACTCAGTCTTGCTGGGGTGCTGAGGGAGATGCAATCTCTTAGACCAGATGAAATGGTAGATATTTTTAATGAACACAATAACAATAAAATACATACTGTTGCTCGCTAAGTATTGTTAAAATTTCAGTTGCTTTTAAAAGTCTCACAAGGTAAGAATATAATTGGCTTCAACATCAAAACCTACAATTTGGCAGCTAATTGTGTAAGCATTAATTTAAGCATTTCTGCTTGTAAGTTTATAACCACGCAGACTGTGCTTTTCTGTCATACAGTCTTGTATCTCACCGTCATGTTTTACACCAGCCATGCTGCTCTGTCTCTTTTGGTATTTGTTCCATCTGAATTCTTGTTCCCGGGCTAATTCATTTAGGTGTCTGTTACAGGCAAGTTTATCAGTTTGCTTTCGAGATGCGATATGTACTGTGATATCAACCCTGTAACAATTTCTGGGTTTCAGAAGTGTGACCCTTAAACATAACCAGCTGGACTTCTGCAGAAGGGAAAAAAAAGCTAATTGTGGGCAGTTATTAATACATTATCATTCCTTCCAGTGTCTGTACATCATGAATTGATGTACCCTGAACCCTTGTACCTTTGAATATCAGACCAGTGGATTTCTTCAGAATAAACAGTGCAATTCAAACCAGACCACACAAGAAACTATGTGGAAGTGCATTTAAAACTGAGAACTTAAGGCATCTCTTTGCCCAAAAGGTTATGGGAGTGCCCAACCATGATGTTGAAGCTGATATTGGGGCTTCTTTCAAGAAACAAGTGGATGAGATTTCTGTGTACTACCAAACAGGCTGGATAGGCTGAATTGCCTCCTCTTGTCTCTTGCCTATTACCAGGTGATGAACGTTACATGATGAGGTTATTACAACTTAGTACCCTGCTCTTTCATTGGAATTCCAGCTGAATTGCTGTCAGAAATTAGAGCTCACACATTTAGGAATGGCAGAACAACAAGAAGATCCTCCCCCTGCTTGTTTCACCCAGCTGCTGCACACGGGAGTGTGAGCTGTGCAACACTGCACCCAGCGGCATTGCTGAGCAATGACTCAGGAGCTCGGAGAGTAGAGACACTCCTGCCTTGTGCTTATAGCTTCCATATTTCCTGCGTCAGGCCAATCTGTGAAAAAATTAGCAAGCTGCACAGCTTGCTTTAAATGCCTCGTAAGTAAGGAGACATTGGAGGAGACTCATCGTGAAAACACACGTTAATTGTGTTAATGTATCATGTCTGCATGCCCCTGCAGGTTGTACACATGCCAGTGCAACATGGCAGCCTTCGTTTTGGGCCTAAAAATGTTAGATATTGAGGTGATGAACTGATGAAGGCCAGGACTGGACTTTGCTATGTTACTAAGTCTGTGTCCATTCTGCTCGTGTGTTGTTACCTGTTGTTACCAGAGTATGTTCGTCTCGTGGGCTCCGGGAACTGGAGTGTGTGGAGAAGAGCATGGAGCCAGATCCAGGCTGTTTGTGGGCTGTTAATCCCTCGGGAGGAGGATTTAGCTCAGCTCCCAGGTTCCAGCCACTTTCCAAACCAACATTCCTCAGGGAATCAAATGGCTGTTTGTGAGTTGCAGCAGCAGCATAGCCCTTCCGCTAAATACCTGCCTTACGATGAGTGAGAACCTCATAATTACAGCCTTTCAGGCTGTTTTTCTTTTTACTTACTACCACAATGTGCTCACCTGGTAATTTTCTCCTCAGAAATAAAAATCATTTGCTTAAAACAAGTCTCAGACGGGTAATGATACCTCTCTTTAAACAGACGGCTGACTTGAGAAGTTGGGAGTGGCCGACATCCATCAGAGTGAAACTTTTTTGGGGGTTCTAGCAGGATTAGAGAAATATCCTGTTTTTCACTAGCTGTCTTAATCCAAAGATTGTGTCCTTCGCACATTTCACGTCAAAGCTGTCTACTTCCAAACATCACCTCTCTAAAGACAAAAGATTAAGGAAGTCACTGTGACGTGAAGACCTCCATCCATGTGTGTATTCCTAGTCTTCCAACAGTAAACTATCACAGCTAGGACGGGTATCTGCACAGCTGGGGCTGCAAATCACTCAAGACCAGTCAGGAATTACGGACTTTCTGCCAAACTGGTTATCAGTTTTGGTAAGTCTGGTTTTGAGTTGGTTTAAACTCTCGGTTAAAAACCATCACACATCACAAGCCTTGCAATATAGTGACAGTTTCTGCGTTGCTAGGCGAGCCGGCAGCGCATTCCTGTTGCCGGATTGATCAGTGGCCGAACCTCGCTTCCCTGAGTCACGGTGTGACTCACAGCCCTTCCCAGAATCCGCTGGCCCTTATCTCTCAGTTCAACCCCGTCTTTAGTTTCACAGTGAGACAACAGATTTGTCCTCGATTCAGCTTGTGCAAGGAGTCGGTTGAGGGATAGAAATCAGGAGCCCGCGTAAATTAAACTTTGTGATAGAAATAATCGTACCAATGTCTTACTCTCTGAAATTCTTTAATGATTTACCTTAACTATTGATTATAAATTGAGTTGTTTAATTATTACCTGCCTTCTAGGCCCTACTGCTTGGATGTGAATTAACAATAATATTGTTTTTTACGCTGTTACCGTCTTGCTGCGATAATGGGACTTTGCTGCTTCTCTCAGTTTCTGTGATTGCTGGTAGGTAAAACAACACGAATCCTTCTCGCTTCGCTGATGGCTTGGTTAGCAGAAAACCCAGGTATAAACTCCACCTTCCAGCCTGCCCATCCCCCGCCTGCCGGGAATGAGGTTTCCGCAATTGGTGGCGTCCGGAGCCGCTGGTCCCAAGCACACTCCTCCGACCCGCCTCCCTCCGCCGGGAGCCCAGCGCTCGTCATTGTTTGGAGCCGCAGGTAGTGGCGCCGCCCCTCTCCGCAGCCTGGGCCGTCCCGTTATCGGGGGTCAGTGCGCCCAGCGGCGCGGGAGAAGCGGATTTCTCGGGAGTGGGGCGGTTTGGACAGTCACTAGCATGAGGGGGAAAGCAACCGTGCCTCTGCCTTTTATCAGTACTGTGTTGGGAGCCATCCATCCAGTACGTGGAAAATAAAAAGGTACGTTCGGTTACTTCTTTGTATCTTATGAAGCGCTGCGGCCAAGGATGCACCCCTGTCTCTAACGCGTTTTCTTGTTGCCGCGTTCAGAATCCCGTTATTCAGCTGCGGCGAGGCAGGTTTGTGTTGGAAATGGAAGCTAGTTTTCAGCTGTTGTGGAATAAAGTTAACCGGGAAGAAACGTTGCATTGCATTTTCGTACTTTTGTAACTTTGGTATCGATTTCCCCCTAAAGTTGTAAACTGCAACTTTTCCGAGCAAAACCAGCGCATCTGTTGTGAGTCTGCCTTCTCTCCTTCGAACTGCGGTCAGGGCTGCATGCCTGCGTCTAAGTCCTGCAGCTAAAAAGTGTGTCGGGACTTATCAGTTTAAGGAACCACACAACTGATTTGCACAGATGAAAATAACCACTTTTGTAGTTGGCTGGCCTGTGTCGCTCTCCCGTCCAACACATTGAGAGTTTAATTACGGCTACCGTATTCAAAATGTTCAAAACGGTAAGATCTACCCAGTTGTTGTGTTACGGAACTGTATTGGTTACTACTAGTTGTTCTCTGAGCTAAAGGCTTTTTCAGCCTGCGCATCGTTTTTTTAAAGATAATTTTCCGTGGTTACACTATGCTTTATTTCTAATCAATTCACTTACTCTAATGTTTATATTGTGTCGCTCAAACGCAAGTGATTTTGAACATTTACTTTCTTCCAATAACCGTTTAGTGCTGATTTTGATGTAATAACGCGCACCTGTGCAGTTTCCCGGTTACTTTATCTCGGCTTTTTCGGAAAACCCTGCCAGCAGCGCTGGAACCTTCCTGTCAGCCTTTCCCTGCAGTTTCCCTAAACACAAGGGATGAAAGTTACCGTGTGAGCAATTTCTGTTTCTCAAGACTAGTGCAGCGTGTTGGCTGCGTTTATGTGAAAGTACGAATCTTCTCCATTTCAGAGAAGATGCGACGCAGAGGACAGTTTTTATACCACCGTAAAAATCTGTGTGGCGTCGCCGTCATTTCTATAGCAAAGAGATTAAGGCATTACAGTACATGTTGCTTTAATAAAACACTACTTTACCAGGATCTATAGTTAATTTTTCCGTTTCGAGTCTGTGTGCCTTCGCAGTAGGACAGTTCGTGTATAATGAAGAATATGACGTCTCATTTTTAGTGTGTCCTCTTTAGATAATCGTTAGATTCTTATCAGTTCGTGCTATCAATGCACAGTAGTACTTATTTACACCTGTAGTTGTTAGTTACCTGCTGCCCCAAATTCAAGACTGACGTCTGAGTAAACGAGTCGTTAGTCTTAACGAGATAATTTTATCTTTAATTTTAAAGTTGTATTATTTGGCAGGACAGTTTTGCTGTAATAAAAATGAATCTTGAGAATTCACCTTGGGAGAGCGGGTCATGTTTTCTTTTATGTAAAGGAAATCTGCATAAAAATTATACCAGGAAATCTTTTTTTCTAAGTTGCAACAAAAGGCTACATTAATTGGAAAATATGTATTGGGATCATGGCATGATGAAATTGCAGAGCCCTGCTGAATTATTATTGCTCTGTGAGAACATTCATTAAAATGGAGCATATCCAAAAGTTGAGTTGTCTCTGGTAACATGGAATCTGGCATTGTGCAGGGTCTGATGCAGATGCTTAAGCTCCTGGGGCATGTAAGCATTGTAAGGGAAGCTGGACAGTTCTGTGTTTGGAGGAGTACACATTTGATATGGCATAGCTTTTGCTCTTTCACTTAGCTTGAAAGGCTCAGGCACATCCCTTAAAAAGGAAATGTCACCTCAGATGAGGTCAGAAGAATTTAGAGCAGTAGTGTTTTGAGCGGCGTCCTTTCTAAGAGTTCAGCGTTTCCCTAAATAAACTCGCTCTCACACTCCATTTGCCCGGGGTTTGTTGTGGTTACATGGTGTCTGGAGACACCCCAGACACCTGAAAGTTTTATAAGTGTGCTGCGTTTTCGAAAGGGCTGTCTGGGAGAGAGCCAGGGTCGGGCCTATGTAAGTCTTGGGGACTAAGGCTGGGTTCTCGTCGGCAAATGGGATGCTTGACTCTCTTGGGAGTTCATTGGAGCGGTGTGGCGCAGAGACACAAGCGCTGGATGAACCTGCTCAGGAATTAGACTTCAAGCAAAGAAGGACAGCAAGATTATTCCTTATTAAGGTTTTTTTGCCCCATAATGTAAGCATGAAGGCTTAACCTGCAGTTTTCAAGACAAGGTTTCTCTATACCATTAGTGTAAATACTGCATCACCTCCTGGAGGCCTGGCCTGAGGTTTGTAGTGCAGAGAATGCTCATCGTACACTAGTGAAGTCTATATCATGTTTCCCTAGGGGGGCTCTGAATGAGAATTGTTCTTTAGGTTTTGATTGACCTGAGATAGCCATTTTCAACCACTTTGGATCAGTACCATTGCATTTTATAATTATGTGTGCAGTGCTTTGCAAAAATATGCAAAAAATAAGTTGGCAGCCGTGACACCTTGAAGTAGCAATTAATATTTGCCCTATGCAAAATCTATTCTTTGCATTTAAAGCATCAATTGACATTAAAGAATCTTGAAATTGGTTATTACTGAAATGCAGGGTAGATGATCAGTTTTTGAGTGAGGAGAACTGATTAGTGAAAGTCCTGGACTTGGGTGGTGAAATACTTCTCAGTCCATCAGCGGGGTGCCCAGGAGTGTCTCCGCGGGGGCCCCTGAGCCAGTATGGGAGCTGGGGAGAGAATATGCAATTAGTTCAAAGGTCCTGGTGGGCTTGCTGCAGTGTGAATGGACCCTGAGGCTTCTGCTACTTTGGATCACATGAGCCCTGTCTCCCACGTGACTGCTCAGTTCATCTGCATCCGCGAAAGACCATGTTAACAAGCTTTGCCACGCAGAAGAGCTTCAAAGGAAATTACTTGCACTCTTTCCTTTTTTCTTCTTTCAGCCCTACTGTTATGTGCAGATGTGGTTTTGGGTCAGTTATGGATTGGTCCAAAGGTTCGTTCAGCCTCTGCGCTGACCTGCCATACTGCAGGAAGCCCAGACGTCACGCTGCTGGCCCCCTAGACTCGGGTGATCTTGGTGGTCTCTGGATCAGGGTGGGGCTGTGAACTCTGCAGGGGTCTGAGCTACTTTTCTAAACAGAGAAGAACTAGAGTAATGTAAAAAGCCATGGTCTTGCTGTCTGGATATTATTGTTTGTATTGTACACAAGAATATTTCCCCAAGGCTTTTTTTTAAAGCTTTAGTCAGATATTCCCACTCCTGCTGGAAAAGACGATAATTATATGTGAAAAAAGTTTTGTTTATTGCAGCAGTTTCCAAAGTTTATACTGTAATCGCTCAACTTTCAGACAGCTTTTCTGGCAAATGTGATGAGGCAATATGTACAAGCAGGCAATTAGCATGATTCTGTAATGTGGATCATCCTTGTTCATCAGTTTGGCACTTAAGTCCTCGAGTCCCCTTTATATGAAGATGGCTTAATTCCAGGTCCTCAGATGACCTTCTAGAGCTTTTGTTTTGGCAAATAATGGTGATGTTCTCTGATCCGTGTAATTGAATGGCTATTTAGCAGGATAAATACTCCTACATGTACAATCTAGTACATCTGTCTCAAGATGAAGCTGTTTGTAATTCTGCACTGGCTGGTTTGCAGGAAGTAAGTAGTGTGGATTCTCTCTATGTGAAGCAAAGTAAACATCCAGCTGAGCGCTCGAAGGACTTCTTAGAAATGTAGGACACTTGACAGCAGTGCCAGGATGCAGCAATCAATGGGAGTAATAAGTAAGATAACGTTGCAGTGTTGCGGGCACAGAATGTTCTTGCAGATTGAAACGAAGGACACATGCTCCTAATTCTGTGCTAGGCTGTGCATGTTGTGAGTACAAACTTAGAAGTGCTTTTTAATTGATGCAGAGATGTATGTGCTTATAATAAAAGTGTGATTACAGATTGTAAAATGTGGTAGGACATCAGCTTCCAGGAGTAACAATGTAAATCTGCACATTCACATTTGTGTTCAGACTATAGGAATCATCATAATTCTTCCACGAATAGTGACGTAATTCTTCGTGCCAACATGTTGTTCATGGTGTATGCACACTAGCTCAAGCAGTACAACAAAGCTTCTCATGAGAAAGGATATTTGTTGAAGAGGTACGAGAGGTTCTGTCGTCTGCAGGTACTTTACAATATAAGCCCTCCTGAAGTTCACTTTAACAGCAACAGGAAAAGTTCTGTCTAATAATGTTGGCGTTTCCATCCCGGCTAACACTGGGACGAACGTGTGTTGATCGCTTTCAAACCCGCAGTCCTTCCCAAAACCAAAGAATCATTCTTTAGTAGGTGCTGTTAAATATTTGTACTCTTGAACTTTGGGGTTCATGAAGCAGTAGCTTATAAAGCTTATCAGAACTTTAGTTTGTGGTGAATAGGAATTTGGGATTTTCACCTGATACAGTGCCCGTGTGATCACTCTTTTTGCGTTACACAAGAAAAGTTATTTTTACTTACTGTCTGGCCCTTATACGGAACAACAAGCACTGAGGAGCATTCTGGAGCCGAGCACTACTGCCGCAGAGTAAACCCCTGGAGTTTGCAGGCAGGTTTGGAATTCTTTCTAAAATAGAGGCTTATCAGAAGACCTTTCACTAAAATGTTACTTCACATATATTAATACTTAAATATGCAAAATATATTTAAATATTGAATAATCATTTTTTATTATATTAAACTAAACTAACATTTTCTAAATGAAAATATTCTAAAATACTACTTAACTAGCACTAATGTTCTACTAACTGGCTTCTGTTGAAGGTTAACTTAATGTTAGTATCACAAATCCTAATCCTAGTTCAAAGGCTGGACCACAATCCAAACTCTTCATCTTCTAGAATTCCTTGAGCACTCTTAAGAACATGCTGATAGATTGTGAATCGTTACAAGAGAGACCATAGCTGTGATCACACCTCTTTGCACGTGATGTGGCTCTCTGAATATTTTGGTCAAAAACAGTGAAAAATACCCTTGTTTGAAAGGTTGCTGACCTCTGTGCTAGTTGGAAAAATGCAACAGCCTAGGCTTCACATCTCATTTAGAGAAAGCTATTCTTTTTGTGTGAGTTCTTTTTTTTGTTAAGCATTTTTAACCTTTTGTTTAGGTTTATGTAAAAAATTAAGAAATATGTTTAGGGAACAAGCACAGCTCTCGGATTCATGTTCAGGTAACTCAGGCACATGAGTGGTGAGAACTGGTAGCTGGTTTTGGCACCAGTGCAGCTGTTTTGATCATCTCATTGGCAGTGCGTCAGAAGATCCCTCACAGAGCTCGACCTGCAGCCTCATTAACCTCTTACCCTGGTGCCAGTGTTGGCCCTCTCCGCTCCTACGATCTCTTCCAGTCACTGGTGCATCGAGGCAGAGTTTTCTTCTGCGTCTGTTGTCTTTATGATGGCATGTTGTTGCAGCAGGGGGTGGGGGGCCGGCCGGAGGGGGTGAGTGGGCCGGGGAGATGGACTGTGTGTGTTGGGCTAGCAGGCCTCTCCCTTGAATCATGTGCTTAAGCTTTTCTCTGTTTCCACGGCAACTGTCAGGCGGCACCGAGTGCAGTGGCCCTTTCTCTCGTTTAGCGGAAATTTACTGAAAGCCCCCTCCTGCCCGCTCCTTCCCGCCACGATCCCATGTCACTTCAGGTTTCTGCTGGAGTCGGGGAGCCACGCAGGGGTTCAGTGCCTGCGGTCCTTGTGCCGCCTGCTGCGGGGAGCGGCCTGAGTTCATGTGTGGAAGCTTTGCGTGTTCCAAGAGTGGCAAAAATAAATTTCCCAGGAGCGGGTCGCATTGTTCAAGTATAGGAGGCACTGTGGCCACACCAGCTCGTTTGCTCCCGGTCATGGGCTGTGTTGAAACATACTTACCACCCGTTTCATGGTTCACAGCTAAACACTAGTCGGGGTTGAGCCATGTGATGTGGTGTTTTTCCACAGCTGTCGATCTGGTGAGGAAAAGTCTGCTTCAGTTGGGAAGCGACTCGGAAACCATCTGTTGTTGCATCTTTGGCAGTTCTGACTCCCCTATGCTGATGTCCTGCTGATCGTCTGTCCAGGGCTAGAGCTCCAGGCTCTTCAAAATAATACTCTGGTGCTCCAATTGGAATCTTTCTGCTCTGTCGAACAAACCTATTCACATTCTGTTTGCACCTCTGACTGAAGACGGAGATTTGTCAACAGTTCTACTGTATGTGGGCTTCTGAAAGAATGCCCCAAGATATAAGGTGTTCTTGATTTAATTTGGCTTAATTTCTTTTTACTTGCTCAGAATGTGCCTTTTACTTTTGTACCCTCTGGGTTTGGTTTACTGGTTTTGATTACAGCATCGCCTTCTGGTTAATTTTACCTTATCGGTGTATTTTTTCATTGTGCAATTATCATGTGTTTTGAAGACCCCCGCACTCACCTAATTCCACAGAGGGTAAATATACCATTGAGGGAAAGCTGAGCACTTTCCTCCTACTCTCCTTCTGTTCCTGACAAATTTGTGTTATTGAGGCAGTTGGGAAGCTTGAGCTGTGTTGTTCTTGCCTTTGGGAGATGGAGGTTACAAACACAGGAAGCAGGAGGGGATCCCTGTGGAGAGGAGGACAGTATGGAGTTAGAGACAACTTGTCTCTTGTTTATGGTGAACAGGAACTCCTGACAGGCCTTAACATGGAGCTGTACTGGTTCCCCTAAATGGAGCAGTGCTACATTCTGTGTTCAGACTGCTGTGAATTAGAGGCGTGCAAGTCCCTGGCGACCACCAGATTATTTTGATTTTGACATACAGTATTTGTTGGTTGGTGGCCAAGGGCTGAGGAAGGAGTGGCCAGAATCATAAAAGTACTATACACTGCGGAGCTGCAGCAAGCAAACCAACCTTTAAAAGCTCGCTAAGTGTTTGCGTAGTTTTTCAGCTTTTATAGTGTCCAGGCCGGCTAGTCACCAGTGGGGCTGGACATAGAATCTTTTCAAGAGGTAGGGACTGCACTTGTTAGTTTGTTTGAAAAGAACTTCACAGCCCCATATCCTTGAACATGTGGTCTTCACACAGACCAGAAGTACCGGAGGTCTGCTGCTGGCCTTTTTTTTTCAGCCGAAAAATACACATTTCTTGTTTTAATCCAATTTTTTTGTATACAAATGATGATTGTGCCACAGCTTCACTGCTAAATGATACGGGTATTTTCAAGGATACAAAGGAGCAAGTAAAGGTCTACTCCATGCTGAAAATAGAAGGAAAGAAACAATGTTTCGGCTGTGGAGCCTTCTTCGGGTGTGTTTCCGCAGCCGAAACATTGTTTCTTTTCTTTTTTAGGATGGAATAGACCTTTACTTGTTCCTTTGCAGCCTACGCATGCTGACGCACCGACTTGAACTTTTTCAGGGATTCTGTAAGTACAGATAAAAAGCAGCCATTTGAACTCTTGTGGACTTTCATGCTGCTAGAGAGAGACCTGAATGACCTTTTCATTTTAGATGTGGAAGATGGGAATGTTCTTGGATTCTAGTGCTTGAGGCTCTTCCTTGGCGTGATCTCACAGGTGCAGTTGAAGATCGCTGGATGGGGTGGGGGGTCAAGCTTACTCTGACAATCCTCCTTCTTTGTTGCTTTGGTTTTATGGTCTTTTTTACTGTTAGAATTAACATTATCTGTTGTTCAGACCCCTGTGTTGTATTTTACGTTTCGATCAGCACCAGTCATTTTGTTTTCTAGTTGTTCTCCTGGTTGTACCATCTGGGAATACCTTTTCTTTTAACTGCACTATTTCTAAAAAGAGAGAAACTGCTTGCACAGAAAGGGAAATCAGTGGATAAAACTGGAGATGCCTGTCAGATCACAGATGGGACACAGTGACAGATCTGCAGTCGAGCTTCATTAGTAATGTGAATTTGCTGGTAAATAGTTTTTGTGCTGTGATTTTCAGGGGGCTTTGCAACTCATCTGGAGGAGATTTTAATTTTAAGTTCAAGCTATACTGTAAACAGTTTGCCCCTGGGAATTAATCATCACTTGCTTGAACTTTCCACTATTATTTGATAAGGTTTGACCACAACCTTATGAAAGTTGTACACCATGGTAAAAGCACAGTATAGTAAGTATGGTAGGTATCGCATATGCACAGTGCACTGTAGATGTGGTCATACCTACCATAGGAGACCATGACAAATCAAAGACATGTGGTAAACCTGGGAGAAGACTGCAGGAGTTGTGAGCGGTCATTCTGTGCCAAGCAGTTCTGGACCATTTCTCAGGGGACTTGCTTTGAGGACCAGAGAGCTGGGTCCCTGTGGCACACCAAGTGCCAGGATGCCGCTCGGATGCTCCAGCGTGGCAGGCTGGCAGAGGAAGAGATGCCAGCTGAAGGAGTCGGAGGTGATTAGAGACTCTGGGGTGCGTAGGAGGGCACAATGTGTTTCTCCATCGGGCTGGGCAAGGCAGGCTGGCACATTATGTAAGCAATTTCCATGTGATTATTACTGATAAAGTCTTAAAGGCTCTATGTCTCGATTGATAACCTGATGTTTCATTTTGAAAAGCTTACTTGTTTTTTTTGTATTTATCTATACCTATAGCTTGAATGCACAAAAACTTCATTTTCTCATCTAAATAAGAGGTTCTCATTAATTATAATTCAGTGCTTTTACACGTGGCCCTATTATCATTAGACTCGTGAGCTATTATCAGTGTCCAAAAGCACAACAGTCTGCTCCAATTTGGTTTGCTATGTTAAGAATGTTTTGGTGAATTACTTAGTCTGTCATCGGTAAACTAAGCTTGCTATGAACGCCTTGGTTTTTCAGTTAGCTCTGAGAACCAATCCTGTTCTTCCTTATCTGAATTTAATTAGAATTGCTGTTTGAAAGGAGCTGGCTGTAGCTTGAGTCCCAGCTCGTTGTCCTCAGCGGCTCGTGACCTGTAAAAGCTTGTGTTTGTGCTCACATGGCTGGTTACAGGGAGTGGCTCCTGCAAGCTGGGAACCTGTCTTCCCCCCTCAACAAGGTGAGCTCTCTACAAAGAAACACAACCTAGGGGTGGCCTTGTTAAGGGTTTCCTCCATTTGTTTGTTGTGTAGTTATCTTTCAGGTACGGAGTGATGCTGGGCCTGAACTCTTTGAAGAAACTGATTAGACGTTTGAAGGCTGAAAGGAAATGCCTGCTTCTACCACTGAAATCTCCGACTCAAACTTTTATTATTGTCCTCTAGGGAAAGCTTGAAAGGGGTGGCATGGTGGCGCAGCGGTTAGGATTTCTTCCTTACTGCACTGGGCCCTGGGTTTATTTCCGGACTTGGGGTGCTGTCTGTGTGGAGTTTGTACATTCTCCCCAAGTTCTCTTGAGTTTCCTCCCACAGTCCATAGGCATACTGGTAGGTTAATTGGCTGTGTGCCATGTGATGGACTGGTGTCCTGTCCAGGGACTCTGCCTTGCTTCTGTTGCCTGCTTGGATAGGTTGCGTCACCTGTGACCCTGAATTGGAAGAAGTGGTTAGAAAATGGATCGGTGAATGGATGGAAAGTTTGAAGGGATCTGCACTTGTGCAAACAGCATTTTTAAGAGGCTAGATTTTCTTCAGTCACATGTAGAATAGTAATTATAATAATAATTAATTGCTTACACTTATATAGCACTTTTCTGGACACTCCACTCAAAGTGCTTTACAGGTAATGGGGACTCTCCTCTACCACCACCAATGTGCAGCCCCACCTGTATGATGCGACGACAGCCATAGTGCACCAGAACGCTCACCACACATCAGCGATCAGTGGAGAGGAGAGCAGAGTAATGAAGCCAATTCATAGATGGGGATTATTAGGAGGCCATGATTGATAAGGGCCAATGGGAAATTTGGCCAGGACGCTAGGGTAACACTCCTACTCTTTTCGAGAAACTCCCTGGGAATTTTAATGACCACACAGAGTCAGGACCTTGGTTTTACGTCTGTTCCGAAGGACAGCACCTTTTTTAAGGCATAGTGTCCCAGTCACCTGAGCGCCCCCTGCTGGCCCCACTTACACCTCTTCCAGCTGCAACCTTAGTTTTTCCCAGGAGCTCTCCCCTCCAGGTACTGACCAGGCCCACATCTACGGAGCTTCAGTGGGCTGCCAGTTGTGAGCTACAGGGTGATATGGCTGCTGGCATGAAGAAGAGCTGGCAGCTGGGCCCAACAGGTGGTCATGGGCTCAACACCAATGAGAATCTTGTTCCTTCTGAAGGGCAGAGGTACGGCAAAGCACCCCTGCCATCTGGGGAGATTCAGATGATAGCAAGGTCTTCCTGAATCACTGTGCATCTACATGGGTGCCAGTTCCTGCTGTTGGTGTTGTTTTGAGCCATTCTGTTTTATCCTCAGCACTTCACAGTTCCACGCAGATTGCTTCTGTTATTTCTTTGCTAAAGGCCCAAGGAGGATTAGCTAATTATTGGCTGTTACAATTAGCCTTTAACTATCTTTATTAAGGTAGTATTCTCAAACCAATTGGGACTTCTCAAGTCAGTAACCTCCTCCCTTTCTGAAGATGACACTCTTTTGTAATGATCATTACAAGGTCATCCAGCAGTTTGTCTCCCCAGCTTTTGTTTGGAAGAAATAAGAGCCTGGACACTGTATGATTTTCAGTTTAATTCAGACGAAGAGAAGAACCTTAGCTCTGCTCTGAACTTCATTCAGTGTTATCTGATAACTTTCTACTCCTTTTTAGAAGCTGTACTTTAGAAATCTGTGATTTGCTTGAGCCTGAGTTTACTTTAGTATATTACTTAATAGACAGCTGGACAACTAAACTGTATTTTGTCAACTACAGGTAATTCAAATTTCAGCTGTACTCGCTGTTATGCCAGATTAATGCAATATTGTTCCAAGGGCATTTCTGGACTGCTGTTTGGAAAGTGGGTGGCAGGCTGTTAGCTATTTGAGTGCCCACATGTGAAACTCCTTCATCTACTGAATCGGAATAGGAGTCTGCTTCTGCTTTTAGCCCTTTAAACTGGACCAAAGTGTCTGGTTTGCAGGAAGCCTCTTAGTCTGTGCGTAGGAATAACAAAGAGGTGCTCTTGTCCAGGAAGAGCAGTAAAATCAAAGAGAACTTGTGCATCCATCAAAGAGAACTTCTGCACGTCTTGTTAATTGCCTCTCTCTATAGAGTATTTTGAGGGCTTTCATTTTCCTGTCCCCATGCATGCGTGATCTAATCTGTGGCACTGAAGCAGTATTTGGGCACTAAGTATTGCTTTGAGCGCCTAAGTCTTTTTGCATGTGGAATGGCATGACCAGGACTTTTGTGTTTCCCTGATTACATTCCTCTGTTGTTTGCATAGTGACAGACTGTGTGTGCAGAGGTGTTGTCTCTGCTCCAGCTCCTGTGCAGTAGAACAGCTCTCACAGTCCTGGCTGTGTACATCTCAGTCTAGGGCTGTGCTCTGATAAAATACAGATGCGAATGCAGTTGGTTTTCTGTTCAAGAAGAATTCTTTTGTGTGATGAAGTGTGCAGAGTAATGTTAGCACACTTAGAGTTACAGAGTAACTTAGCTGTGTGTACTTCCTAGTGAGAGAAATCCCTGTGTTCAGCAGAATAAGCTTTGTTCTTCGTCAATCAAGGCCTGCTGTGGATAGCGTTGAGCTAGAGCCTATTTAATTATTGTGCTGTGAAATAATTGTAAGGCTGGGTTTTGCTCCAGACAGATTTTGTGGAGTCAGAGAGGCTAATCTTGTGCATCTGATCAGGCTAATCTCCCCAGTGTGGCATGTTGTAGGGCTGATCGCAGTCGGTTCTCTACTCAGCAATCCAATTATACCAAGAGAAGACGGCAGAATGCCCCAACCCTTTTTCTGGTTGAGGGGGAGGCGTGTTGCCATGTGATCAACAGACTGTGGTGCAGCATGTTAATCCAGCACGTTATGGTTTGGGTGTCTCCTGTGGTGTCGGACAAGTGCTGTCTGAGCAAGAGGGTCTCGAAATGAGGCCAAGTTGTTAATCCAGCAACATCTACAAAACTACATTTCAGCAAATGTATGTTAAATATAATGCTCCACCTATTGATGACTAACCCTCATAGCCCATGCAGCAACCCATCCTGATCGTCTGATCGGCGTGTGCGCCACGTGCTGCAGACAGGAGGGCCTGTGCACTGTTGGTTGAGTACAAACACAGGGTCTGAAAGAGCCAGAGCCACTGCAGCCCCCTGTCTTAATGATCAGAGTTTTAATACTCAGACACCCACGGAAGGGCTTTGGGGGGGGTGAGGGGTGGGAAGCAGGAGAGCCCAGGTGTTGGAGTGGGAATTACATTTTACAGTTGCTACAGGCCACTTAAAGAAAAAGGAATATCATGGCTTACCTGTCAGTTTCCACCTATTGTGGAAAACTGTGGAAACACGCAGTGATGATATTTAAAAATGCCTCTTGAGGATTAAATAACAAGCCAAGTTGTCATACTGTAGATGGATATCAGTAATGCTGCTAAATGTCACTGCTTCTCTGACCTGCACTGCCTGAGCCTGCTGCACTAGAGAATGTCATGGTGAATACGCAGTGAACAGCACGGTGTGAAAGCCGACTGCAGAGCAGATGCTAGTAATGATATATGCTTTACTCGCTGGCAGTGGGGTTCTGCTAAGGAGAGTGTGCTGACAAAGGGAGTCTGAACTGTGAGACTCTCCAAACAGGTTGCATTTTCAGCGGTGCTCCTCAGTGCAGTGCTACAACTTGGACTAGGAGGCTGGCTTTCTGCAGGCTCTTTGCAGCCGGGGGAGTAGTGACATTGCATCTGTGTTGTGTGCTCCTTGGGCATTTTAGTCTGCATGTATTAATTTGGCAGTGTTTTGCCTGACCACTTGCTGTGTTATTGTCTGGTATTTTTATATTGTTACTTGTTTGTAGCAGAAGCTCTGATCCTCAGTGAAATTGGGAAATCCTGTAGTGGCAGTCCACACTGTTAATGGGTGGTTCTCTGAGCCCGCAGGGAGATGGCTCTGAAGAGAGAGCCATGCACTGACTTGCATCAGGAGTGAGGGGTCAGCCTGTGACTCACTGTGTGCCCAGTAAACACGCCAGTGTGTGACTCAGCCCAGGGCTCTGTCAGGTGACATGAACACACTGAAAAGCATCTCTGGCTTTTCTAGTTTGTGCAAGGAGGGGTTTTATTGTTGTCTACTAAAACATCACCCGGGAGCTCTCAGAAAGGAGGTCATATTTATTAAACACTGCCTGACTTTCCATTGTCTGTAAATCAGAGATGCCAGCAGGGTTACAAGTGGGAGGAGGCCTCTTGGCCTGTCTTGCCTATTTAACTTCTAGTAGTTGTTGTTCTTGAACAGCTCCAGCCTGACAGCTCCAGCCCTGCTCCAGAAAGCAGTGGCTTTGATTCTTTTTCCTTAAAGCACTGACTTGCAGTCTCGGATGGAGACTTCCTCTTTGAGCCCAATAGGAGTGTGCTGTTCGTCAGACTGCTAAACCCGCGTGCAACAGACTTGTCTTATCCAAGAACTAGAAATGAGCAAGTCAAGCACGTGGCGTTTCCTTGGAAGCAGAGTGCAGCAGCCGGCGCTCTGGCGAGTGCGAGTGCCCGGATGAAGGGCTCGGCCTGTTACAGCGCGTGTCGTCATGCTGTTGTTGCGGTTGATGGGACTGCGCCATGGCATGCGCGTGTGCCGTTTCCTGGCGGGGGACCGAGCAGCTGAGCGTCGTGCATCTCTGAGGGGTTCCTGACTGCCTTCAGGGAGCCCGTTCCTCCGCATTTGACAGCGCCTCTTTCACAACCCTGTCTCACGGGCCGCAGCAGGAAACAGCTGTGTGGTCTCAACCCCTTCTGAGCAAACTGCTCTTATGTTGAACCGCAGCGTTTCCATGTTCATCTAGACAATTACAGCAGCAGGACCACCGAGGGGTAACCAGCTGCTGCTTCAGGGTGTTGGGCTGGTACACCTGTGGGGAATCTTAACCTCTCCAGCCTTGCGAGGGCAAACCTCTCCTTTTTCCTATAGCCCAATGTGTATTGTGTGCTTCTTTGTTAAGCTGCCATTGGGATTGCTCAGTGTGGTCCGAGCTGTTGAACTTGTTTTTGTTCTTTTTTTCCAGCCTTTGAGAAGATGACCTGCAGAATGCTTGTCGGCCTAGCGGTTCCACAAGAGCGTGTGACGGTCCAGTAGGACACGGGGTGAGAACTGCAGCTCGGGAGAGCTTTCTACAGTGTGCCTGCGGATCGGGGGTCCCAGAGGTCAGATCGGAGAAGCGGCGGGGGTGTTTGACCAGTGACAGCGCAGCTGCCGGAACAACGATCAAGTGTCTGACGCAAGAGCTGTGCTTGATTTCGTAAATGAGTCCCAGGAGCCAGAGAGTGGGAGCAGAGACCCAGCTAATAAGCAGTGCTGGGTGGCAAATCCTCATTAAACAGCCTTGTTAGCGTTGCCCTTCTTCTTCGACCCCCTGAGAAGCAGGAAAGGTTGGCTTGCACCTTCTGCCCAATTTCTAATATCGCTGAGCAGACAGTTTTTCTTCCAGCTGTTCATCTGTTAAGACATTGCCTCTTGTGCTCTGTCAAGCTACAGGTTTGTTTAATGACCGTACTTTCTTGTTTAGGCCAATCCAAACTCAGTCGTATCATCAGGTGAGAGGAGCAGTCCCATCTTAACACATGGCAATAACTAGAGGAATATGCCAGCACAAACATTCTGCTCCAGCATTTTCCTTTCCATTCTCTGACTGACTGACATTCTATGTTACTTCCTGGACTTGCTGATGCGAGGATGACCTCCTTAAGCTCCTCACGCAGCTGGACGGTCCTTTCCTGAGCTGCAGGGAGACAGCGAGAGACTCTCGAGACACCTGTGGTCAGGCAGGTCATAGGAGAGCAAGAGGACCATGTCTTGGAAGAGGAATTATTTTGCATCCGGCAGCAGTGGGCTGCAGGGCATCTTTACTCCTCGGACCATGACGTCTATCGCTCCCAGCAAAGGGCTCATAAACGAGCCTGGCCAGAACAGCTGCTTCCTCAACAGTGCATTGCAGGTAAGACACGCACACACACTATCGCTCACCGACTCGTGCACACACTCTCTCGCACATGCATGCACACATGCATTCATGAGCAAGCACTAACGCGGTTACAAAACCGTGTGCCCATAGACACAATCCCACAGTTAAACATACACGTCCACTGATGCGTTCTTGCTTTATTTCCAATTTTGTATCAGAAAACCCTGCTTGTTTTAGCATGTTAGAGTTCAGGATGTATTGATGTACAATGAAAATGCAATAGTCTAAAGATGTAACTTCAGCAGATCATTGGACCCACACAGTGATTCACATTTTAAACACTGAACTGACAGGTTTGTCTATTTAAATTATATTGTTCCTTGGGATAAGAGAATTCTGAGAAGTCATCTGATCTTTAAAACCATCGGGAGCTCAGTGTTTGACTTGTGTTAGAATTCCAATCTGAGTTGTCTATGAAGTATAAATAGCCATTCAAATAGGAGTTTAGTACATCCAAGGCCATGTGAAGGTCCAGTCATGACCTGCCGGAGTGATGCAGATCGCCTGGCTGCTATTGAGATGAAGATTAAAATGAAAATATTCAGCTGCAACAACCAGCAGACTAGAGAAACCAGGTACCAGCTCTGTGTGGGACAGGTCAGGTACTGTTAGGTTACCACACTGGCTCAGGACCTTCACAACCATCGAATCCATCTACCTAATCTTAGGGAGATCGCAGTGGGTAGAGGGCAACACATTCCTGGGAAAAACCCAGTATGTGGGGAAACAGACCTGCATATTCACAGGCCTTTCAGGAGAGAGTTGGGAAAGTTGAATTGAGGGGAGTGTGACCCTTGAAAGACCTGATAGTAGACGTGGTGGAAGTGGATGACACAGGGAGGACATCATCATCAACACCTGTTTTTTGACATTTGGAAAGTAATTGCTGCCTTTTTCCTTTAAGCAATGTTTTGAGTATTACAGTTTCCCACATTCACCTTTGTCATCAATAGGCACTGCTAGGAAAGCTAACAGTATTATCACAAATCCTTATGTGGCAGGTAAGTTCTGCTGGTGCCGTGTTCATCTCGTTGAAATCCATCTTTAATAATTTAGTCATCTTTAGCTCTTTAGTCATCACCCATTGATGACTAAGTGTTACTATTAACTGTTCGAACACACTCTCGCCACAATTCAGGGTGGTCAAGAGCTGTGTACATTCTCAGAAAGGTTGTATTCATTGTTAACTTTGTGATTTTTGTGCTTAGTGTTTCTCAGTTTTCACTGCAAATATATGATTCTTCTGTGTTTTCGTTCACTGTTTCTGCAGTTTTGATTCTTCTGAAATATTTGATTTAACCCATTAGATGTTAGTTGTTTTTTTGTGCAACAGTATATAAATGTTTTTAGAAAACACAGCGGTGAGGTCCCCTTGGTGGGGCAGAGTTTACGCTTTCTGGCTGGAGGCTGCCCACACCTCTGGGGTCACGGTTTTCCTTCATTCCAGCTCTAGAGCAGCAATGCACCATGACTGTCAGTCGCCCATCGCTCTCTGCTGCTGCCTGCGGGCCATGAGGGTGCTCAGTGGCACCTTCTACACCTCTTGCATACTCAGCACAGACACGTTTGTACTGTAGAATCCCTCAGACCATCCCAAGAGTACTGCTAGGGAAAGGACTTGTTAGAGTTCAGCTTGCTTGGTAGTCCTAGTTGTAGTTGTACTAGAACTTGGTAGAGTTTAGCTTGCTAGCACCCAGGCGGTATACTGAAGATGCTACCCCAGACAATGGACAGGCCCAGAGTGAGGACTTGCTAGGGATGGACTGCTGACCTTGAATGCACACAGGCACTTGTGTTCACAGGTCCGAGGTCCTCTGCATGATTGCATGTACACAGTCGTGTTGAAATCTTCCTCAACTCACTATGGAAAATGTGCTTTGCCACATTTTCAGCATTTTGATCAGAAGTGTGCTATACAGGACTTAAGACCCCATGAGGCTATTGTTTTTTCACACAACAAATACCTATAGCTTATATTTTTCTGTTCTTTTGGGGTTTAATGTTTTAAAATAAGTTTTTGTTTTTTAAAGTGTTGTGATTGGATAGCTTATCTGTCACCCTCCCAAATTAGTTGTATACTGCAATTTAGATTTTCTTAAAAGCAATTCTTTACATAATAATGTTTTAATTTTGTTTAAAATTTAGTATGTCTTCTACATTTTTTATTTTAATTAACAGCAAAGAAAAAGTGCTTAATGTCTGTAGAATGCAATCAAAAAGAACACTGTTAATGAAGATGAATGTAATCAAAGTCTGTTCAAGGGATTTCAAGATCATTGCCTTTTAGATGATAGGTACTGTATTCAGTAAGTCTAGTATCAAATGTTTCAGTTACAAGCGATTGTTAATTCCATACTGCTTTTGCTCTATGACCCTCTTTATTTTGTCATTTTCCACAATAAAGGCTCCATGGACAAAGCCAAACTTCCAAAAGGGTTGTGGTGGTTGAAAACGCACAGTACATGATTCTTTAGTGATCTTGTGTGGTGTTTTTTGGGAGTTTCATGTATACAGAATGCATTGACATGTACAAGATGCAGAGCCATCCCCTTTAAAACTGCACTGAAATGGGAGAGGTCTGTGGCGATTGAATTACCCTCTGTGGTGCTTTTCTAGTGTTCATTGAATAAAAATACTTCATTCATCATTTTTTGTGAATTTGAGGATTTTGGTTTAAACTGAAAGTCAAAAGCACAAAGTATATTTAGGTGACCAGGCATAAACTTTTTCATTTATACAGTGGTTTTCATCCTGAACGATACAAAGCGATTCACCTCTAGCAGGGGACCCGCTTGCATAACAGAAGTGCCACCCCCACCTTGGGGGTCACACAGCACCCCTATTGCACAGCAGATCAGGGGGAGGAGGGAGGAAATCCAAAGACAGGAATTGCTTCACACTTTAGGGAGGGCAGATTGTTCAAGAACAGGGTGGAATGTATGCAGGACACCGGGGTAACATCTCTACTTTTACACTGTAGTGCCAAGAGATCTTTGCTGAAAAAAGAAGAGACCTCAGTTTAATGGTACCGCTCACCTTGTAAATTATTTTTTCCATTAATTTCTGTGTTTTTGTCATCATACTGTTGCCATAATAAAAGTAATACAGACCTATGATTTCCAGCAGCGGTTTGCACATGGCCACTGCTGATCGCGGCACATAGCTGCATTTGTTTTCTTTCCAAGTCTCGCCGGCGGCAGGCTGGGTCCTCCTGCTGTGGGAAGGGGTGGCACCGTTGTCCTGAGCGGTGGCAGTGCAAGCCCTTTGGATGCTCAGTGGCAGTGCCACCTGGCCTGCGGATATCCAGGACAGCCTGCGCGGTGGCTCTGGGGACCTCTCCTCCGCTGGTGTGATTCACTCTTGCTGATGCCAGCCTTCGTGACAAGCTGCCTGCAGAATCTTCTCCTCTGATGTCCCCTTCACCACTCCCCCGTTAAACAGGATGTGACAGGGCGACTGTCTGTGAGAGGGAAAAGGATTCGTCTGATACATCACCTTTACCGCTGAGAATTTGTGCTGCGCCACTGCCCACTGATACTTAAAAATAAATGACTTGTGGCTTGTTCTTGTTTATAAGAGACATTTAAAGCTCCCCATTGTCCCTCTAGCCATTGTGGAAAAATCCATCTTAAACTCCTGTTCGTTTTGTTCAGTACAGGGAGCCTTCCGACTGCCAAAGGCGAATGTAGTTTTCCCGATGACTGCTTCCGAGCGTGGTTCCCACTTTCGCAGAAAAAACGATCCCGTATCTAGCACCTTGTCTTGAATTTGTTTTCCTTGCTACTTTTGTTGAGATCCAGGTCCACGCACACCTAATGAAATCTCCCCCAAACATCCTTCAATCCAGCCATTGTTCATTGATTTAGCTGAACAAGTCAATCATTAATCATCACAGAGAAGTCATTTTCTTTTCATCAGCTGCAGTAGAGCTGAGCTTTTCAGTTCCTAGTCCTACCATTGGCAACCTGAACAATCCCATGACTGTTGCGGTACCTGTTCCAGAACAGTGCTTTGCTTTGTTGCTTGGTTATGTAATCACTGTTTTCAAAAAAACCTGAGAGAAGTTAAATTTGGGGTGTTGATACTGGTGTAATCCTTGAAGTCCATAATTCATATAATTACTGTAGCTACCTGAGGCTGTGCTGCATCATTAGGCATCTTAAAATGAATCTCGCAGTTTTTCCCCTCTGTAATGTGGAGTCCTGGCTAGCCTTGAGTGGAAATCTTTTTTTTTTTTGTCATTGTATTCCACTTTGTAGTTTTATTATATTATTGCTATGTACTGTATCCTCAAGGTGTTGTCGGAATGAGGAATAGCAAATAGAAACTTTGGCTCTGTAATTCTAGAGAAACAATTAACTCCAGGCACTGTAACTGCTTGAGAGCATCCCACCCACGCAGTCAACCTGCAGAAGGTGTTAAAAAAAATAAGCCTGGAAAAATATGATGACCTCATCCGGGTGGATTGTGTTTTGGTAAACATTACATATTGGCTTTAAAAGAGCTCCAGACCAATGTAAATTTGCTTTGAGCATACAGTTCAGCTACAGCCAGTGTACTCATTTTAGTCTGAGATGCTATGTTAGAAAAATCGCCATTTTTAGCTGCTGGTGGTAAAGATCCTGTTATGATGTAGAAAGTGCTGACCAGCTGTCCATGTGATCTGAGATGGCCCGTTTCAAGGGAGAATTTTTATGTTCTGCATTTTCTGATCATTAAATGTAGGGTGAAACAGTTAGCTAGTGGCTTGATGGTGCCTCCGAATCCAGCAGTCACTGCCGGTTGCATACAATAGGTTTGGTAACTTGAGGTCTCATTTTCTGACAATGCAGCAGAATTGGAAACTCAAAGATTGAACAAAATCAATTCTTTGTTTTATCTGACTAGAAAATGTGAGAAGCGATACAGAAATAAGTGGCTGTGTCCCTGTTCTCTACTGGGTGCTCAAGAAGATTAAGGTACCTTCACTCAGGTCTTCTGTGCTGAGATCTGGTCTGCTAGTTAAAGGAAGGATAGGAGCTGTTGCTTTCTGTTGTGACTGTGTTCACGGTGACTGCCGTTGAAGCTGCCAATTAGAACAGATCTGCAGCCTAAGGCCAGATGTCTTTACCTATTATTGTATTTGTTTAGTCATACGTTTCCAGCTCGGGTTTTTGATCTGGTTTCACAGATCTGCTCCTGGGTGAGTGGCTTGTGAAAAGGACTGAAACAAAGATGGTTAAACTTAATGGCTGAAAGTGCCTAGTTACTCGTACAGATCTTGTCTACTGCTTTTATAGACCAGCAGAAATGGGAATGCTCTCACAATAAAAGGGCCCGGTGCCAACTGTTGGCTCAGTCCAGAACTGGGAATGAAATAGTCAGTGCTCAAGTAAATGAGATAGTGTTTGCAAATTACCCTCGGAAACCATGTGAAAAGGAAGCAGTGGTAGTGGTGATAATTATTTTATAAAGTGCCTTTCTTGACTTCTTCTCACAGTTCCTGGGTGCTCTAGAGTTGTCCAGGCCTCTCTGATATGGGATAAACTGTTTCCTCTGCATGTGAGATGTAATTTTGCTGTTGCAGCTCATGGTGTAATGCTGGTTTCCCACCAAGGCCTCACTGTAGCTGCACTGTCTTCTCCGTTTCTCTCTCCCCTCTTGCTGTGTGTTCCACAGAGTGCGTCAGGCTTGTTATCAGTTTCCAAACTGTGAAATTTGCTTTCCTCCACAGTATTTAAAGTCTCAGCAGTCAGAAGATGACTTCATTAAAGAAGCAGTTTTGACCATTTGCCCTTGCCAAGCGTTTTTACTCTGTTGAAGAACAGTTATTTTAGCACTTGACAAGGACGTGTATGTGGAGCAGGCTGGGTCTGAACTGAACATCTGAGATGTCTTGCAACTGAGAGTTCTGTAGTTTTCTGAAGTGCTTCTGATTGTCACAAGAAAGCTCCCAAAATATTTAACGGAAGAATACTGTACATCCTACTGAAAAATGGATAAAAGAATGTGATTATTTTTTTTGAATCAATGTTTTCACAATTTTTCTGCTTGTTATTTAAATAAAACAGGATGCACTGTGGTTTGGCATTTGCAGGTCACACCACCGCTTGTTACAGTATTAACGCTGCCACTGTCCCAGTGTATCTAAGCTTGTCTGAGTAGAAGAGAAAACTGGCTTGTTCCAGTGGCGTTCAAGGCTGTGTACCACTTCCCCATGGTGCTTAACACTGGGGAGTGTCCCTGCTCTTACTCGTGTGCAGTTTCACAAGCCATGTCCACATGTTCAATGGAGATGGAGCAACTGCAAATAGTAAAATGTGATGGCAGTAGCAACACATATGGAAACTTGCCCTTTTCACTTTGACTAGGAATTATTTGTGACAAAAAATTATCTTGTTTTTAAAAACAAGATGATAAACACAAAATGAATATGGAAAACCAAAGCTCTGCAAATTTCACATGTAAACTTTCAATTTTTTAAATTTAAATTAAAAACGAGAGGAGGCCTTTTGGCCCATTTAGCCCATTTGGTAGTAGCTAACTGGTCTGAGGGTCTCATCCAGCTGTTTCTTGTAAAACGCCAGGGCATCAGCTTCAGCAACATGGCTCGTTTCTTCCAGACATTCACAACTCTAACTTATTTAGATCTCAAAGTACAGTGCACTTAAAGGCTTGAATATTGTCTGGTACCTTGCATTACCTGTAAACCACCTGTTTCTGTCTTAAACCAACCATATGAATGCTCCCTTCCCGAGCACGTGGACATGCAGTCTTTCAGGTGCTTTGGACATTCCCAGTCAGATAGCGTGGGCCGCTACACACGTCTCCTTATCATGGTCACAATAAACAGGAAGATCTGGACACCTTTTTCCTGAAAGGAATGTCTAGTACAGTGGAGAGAAATTGTTTAGGTGAAAAAGGGATGAATAAAATAATCTTCTGGCAAATTCTAACAACTTTTCAGAAGCAAATGGCAGTGTTGGTTTGTAAAGACACAAGGAGAGTTTGTATTCTCAGTTCTTTATGAATTTCCAACTGTGATCCCATGTCCTTTCTACATTTCCGTGTGTGAAACAGTCCCCTGGGTTCACACAGTTCTACTGGATCAATTTTTCCTCTTGTCTCCTTTTTAATAGGCTCATGGGATCTAGATCCCGTAAATTGTCCCATTTAATATTCCAATTGAGGTCTTATTAGCATAAGAGTGTCCTGGAGGGAGGCTGTTTGCAGGTCTTTGCTCCTTGATGACCCAGATAGAGCCTCCAGGTAGGTCCTGGCTCTAGGACTGGGCTGGCCATTCCTGTTCCTGAAGGCTGCGGTCTCTGAAGCAGCACTTGAAGAGCTGAGAGAAGCTGTTAAAGTGGCCCAGTGAGGCTATTAACCAGCCGGTTTGGCTTGTTGAGCAGAATTGACATGAAAGCCTGCAGATGTATCGGTCCTCCAGGCCCAATCCTAGACACCAGCCTGTACTAGAGTGCCGGTCTTCTCCTGATTTGCTGATGGTGAGTGTGAATAACTGCATCCCAGCTTCTCCGGCTGATCCTACAGAGCATGTGCCCTTTTTGCTAATGTTATTTTTATGGCTTCCCCAGCTGCTTTGTTTTTTCTGTAGAGAGGGTTTATCTTCTTAATAAATGCTTTTCCCCAAGACTGCAGCAGCTGCGTACTCGGATCTGCTCAGTCCGTGCTATTACAGAGCTTCCACCGTGTTGAAATCACAGGAAATAGAATAAATTGCTGGAAATAATTTAATTTTAGCTTGCAAAGTGATCAGTTTTTGTGCCTGTTCTCGTTTATTTTTTTTTTTACTGTGTCATTGAGGAGGGGTGAGGCTTGGACATTTTACAAGAGTGCCTGGCTCATCAGAGGTGAGGAGATTTTGGGGCGTCTTCTCACCTGTTGCGCTTTTGACCAAAAGTCCCCATGAAGGTTTGTTGTCACAGATCTGGTCACAGACGGGTGCAAGATGATGCTCTCTACTCGGTGTGCAAGTGTGCAGCGCGTGATGAGTCCGCAGCAGTGTAACTACAGTTGACAACTTTAATTTAACCCAAGGACACCAGTCCAGATGGTAACTCCAGATGCTGGCTGTTGCAGTTCAGTTAATGTGACATAGCATTGCACTCTGACTTCCCTAGTTATCACTAAAAAAGGCATGTGTCCAGATCCTTCTGCTAGATTTGAGCCTGGATTAAATGAAACCGTCAACCAGCTTCTCGCGCCTGTTGGGGAGGGAGCGTCTCTGCTGGGTGGATGAAATAGGCCTCTTCAAAACTGGGATCCGAATCCACGGCCTGAGTATGTAATTTGCGAGAGGGTCAAAGTTCCGATTTGTCCCAACTGTTCATGACTTTCAGTTTCCTTAAAAAGAGCCTCTCTCTTGAACTTGCGCGACACTCCCAGGTGGTGCGGCTGCCCCCTGGGCTCGGCTCTGATCAGGAGCTGTGCGACTGAGTGGACAGAAATGAAAGTAATCCACAGCTGCTCCTCCAAGCCACCTGGCTGTAGCATCACTCCGTCAGTCCCTGTTGGGGAATGGAACTAAGGAGGCCTCTGGATGGTGACAGGCCCTGGCGTGCGCAGGGATAGTGAAAGACAGTCGCTCTGACAGTCTGCAGCCCCCTCTCCCCGCACACCTGGAGACCACACAGCTACTCGGCTGCTCGTGCCCTTCCATTTCACCTGCCCGGCAGCTCCTAGCAAAGAGCAGCTCACATCTCTGTGGGACACCTACACGAAAAAAAACAACAAACGAGAAGCGTCTGTCTGTGCAGATAGAAAGTGGGGGAATTCAAACTTGGATCGCAGGCATAAAGGCTTTGCTAAGCAATTTTTTTGTCATTAGTCTTCTTTATAGTAATGAGAGCAATGAATCATCGAGACAGCCCCATTACCTCATACTGCTGCAGGAGAGCACTTGCTGTGCATGAGGGCCTGCTAAACTTCTGTGCTACTGAAAGAAAACACACTTGTGCAGAGGGGAAAGAGCCTCCTCATATTGATCTCTCTCTCTGGAAACACCAGCAGATGCAGTTGACTGTCCTAGGCTTGGTTACTGCAGTGCTTGCTTGTTATTTTGAAATGTAAAACTGATTAAAAAGTAAAATTCTAAAACAGCCTCGAAGTACACAGTGTGTCACACTGTGTTTGCCGCAGTCACAATGGAATCATCTTTGCAGCCTTTTGACTCCCTGAAGAAAAGGGGAGGAGAGATCTTGCTGGTGGATCTGGAGCATGTCTTTAACCAAGTGAATTACCTGCACTCTGCTCAGACAGAGTCCAATAAGAGGGGCCAGAGCCAGCTTGAACAGAACAGTTGTCTTTAAAAACGTTTTATCGAGGTCTTGTGTGTGTAGCTAGTCTTTTCAAAAGTTTGCTTTTTGACTGTCCAAAGACAGACAGTCTGAAAAGATAGCATCGCAGGCTGCTTATGGGAGGCTGCAGTTTGTAACCGGTACTGAAGGATGCTTAGAGAACAGTATAGTGGCCAAGTAGAGATGGTTTCCAGCTGCACACAAAAAAGAAGATACTTGAAGAAGTTGAGTAGTCTATCCCACAAGCTGCTCGCACTGACTCAGCGGCTAGGCGGCAGGTTTATACTGGTCAAGGCATCATTAGAGCAATGCCGGTTTTCACTGACCTGGAGGAAGTGCCCATTTCTACCAGAACCCGAAACTGACTGGCTGCTGCTGGGGCTGTTCAGACTGGCTCTGGGAGTCGGGCTCTTGAGCTGCTGCCGTGTGGTTAAACAAACAGCAGCCCTGTGCTGACTGTCTCCTTACTCGCTCCCACATGCTGCCTGGAGGGGGGGCTGTGCCGAGCCTGCCTCGTCAGCACTGCACCTCAGGATTTTAGCAATTTCAACAATCTGTTTCTGATTCAGCAAAAGCTGAATCATCACCAATTCAAAACAAAAAAAAAATCCTAAAACCAGCATACAATCTGTCACCTGCCACTTTCTCTTTCCTTAGTCCTGGCTCTGGGATTCGGCGTGGCTCTTCTGTGTAGCCCCTGTGGCTCTGGAGTGGCTGAAGGCAGATTGATAGTCCACTGAGGCGAGCAGAAGGAAACCCCTACGCTGATGTTGCTCCTCTTTCATGATCTTGACAGACAGGTCTTTTCTTTCTCTGTGATGGGTGAACTCCTGGGTTTAGGCTGAGTGATCTCTCCTGTTGCTTCTTCAGTCGATGCCTTTGCGTTCAGCTTCCTTGTGCATGTTCCTGCAGATCAGTTTGAATGTGTCTACCCAAAGCACATGCTATTTTAATCAGCACCCAGTGCAGTTCTTCCCCAACACGCATCTAAAATCAGAGTGTCCATATTAATTCTTCAGAAAGTCAAAATATGCTTTTTGTTTTGAGTGAAGACCGTAATGATGCAACAGAATCTAAGGCAGGGTTATTTCCACTTAGGATCTTAGGATATGTATGGATCTCAGGTTTAGTGATTGTGCTTAAAGCTCAAATTGACAGATGATAGTCCTGCAGAACTTAAATTCCAAATGTTGTTCAAACTGACATTTAAAAAAATCATCTGACCGCATCATAATCCTGAGAAATGATCAGCACGTCCTTTCTGGTGTGCAGTTCAAAATCTTTGCTGGAGTCTGGGATGTGACAGTGGCATCCTGACAGCTGTTTGCAGAACGTGTTTGTTAATGGTTCAGGGTGAAAGATGTCAATTGTTGTTGGAATGGGATTTTTCATATCAGTGACGTTCCTCACTCCCATAGCCTGAAGAAGGCTCCTCAGCCGAAACGTTGTTTCCTTTCTTTTCTTTTCAGCATGGAATAAACCCCTTACCTGTTCATTTGACTGGATGAGAATTACATTCTATAATACTCAGCTTTTATATAACGCCTTTCATGGTACATCATCTAGGTGCTGTACTGTGAAACAGCAGACAGGAATACCTTACACCATAAATGAAGCAGAATGAAACACTAGAGTTTTAAGACAGGATTGGAAAGTGATGACTGACTTGCAAGTTCTGATATGGACTCAGATCATTCCATCAGTTCTAGGTTTGAGGCATGCTTCTGTTTTAATTATTTTAGTATTGTGGTTAGGTTTTGACCTCGTTGCTATCTAATCACAAGAAACTGCAATGGTTTTGTGTTAAATGCACATTTTGTCTGCATAGCCCTTTGATTCTTGTTCTCCATGGTGTTCCTGTAGGCCAGCCCAGATGGCAGTGCTTTCTGTGTGAGCTATGAAACTTCTGTGAAATTTAAACCTGTTTGTCTAGCTGACAGCTTCCTTATGGTTCTTACTGCATTACCAATTAGTCTGCCTGGATATATTATTGGAGCTAAGGGATTTGAGTTTGAGACTTCAGTCATTTTAAGGCCTCTATACAACACAGTGTGTATAGACTGTATATTAACCTTTCAATGAATCTCTTCCTTCTTTTGGCATTAATGTTTGTCCCAGAATTCCTTATAAAAATAACCAGTAACCGGTTTATGGTAACAAGTCCCACATCTATATAGAATAGGTTATTTCTCTGTGTTTATGCACATAGAACAATGACTAAATCATTGGGATTTGCCATTCCTGTGATACCTTAATGAGATTAAAGTTGAGCTGTTTGTTGATAGCACGGTTTGCGTATTGTGGTTGTTAAACTAGCCAAATAACATCTGCTGCAGTGGCAACACTCCTGATGTGGAGAGGTCTTTACTACTCCTGGCTCCTTGTGACTCAGTTTAATCAATTACTGTCTTACTTACCGTTACTTTCAATTCTCAGATGCCATGACTATAGGTCTCCTGTAAAACCTGCTTTTACATTCTTTGAATTGGCAGAATACTCTGCAGGACAGGGCAGTCATTAGGGTTGGGTTGAGCTACAAACCTTACAAAGCTTTCTTGTTGACTCCCATGCTTGTTTATGTATGACAGTGATGTGTATGTCTGTTCGGGCAGTGGAGAAACTGGGGAAAGAACCCAGTGAAAGAACTGATCAAGATCGGAGCAGAGGGTTGCTACTGGCTGAAGGGTGAAGGAGTAAATCGGTTTCCATTTAGGGAGCAGGACAGGAAATTAAGTCCTCACCCTACTCTGAACAGCAATGCGTGTGGCTTACTTTAATAACACAATGGTGGGGCTGCATGGCAATATGTAGGAGGCCCAAGCCCCCAAATTTCAGGCTGTTGTTGTGTGTACCCCCAACGTGTGCTGCAGCGGAGGCTGATTTGAACATGGCAAGGGTCCTGAGCCGGCCCAGGTGAGTGAGGCTGTCTCTGCCGTCACTTCACATCTTCACACGGAGCACCAGTGTCAATTCCTGGAAGTGATGACATTCCCTGCGTCTCCTGCCCCCCCCCCTCTTTCTCTCTCTCTCTCTCTGGGTCCTCCAACACCCATTTCTCCTGGCAGGCTGCACACATCCTCTGCAGCGTGCTGCAAGCGCACTCAGGCTTTGATTTGTTTAAAGTTGGGATGTCTGAGAGGATCTTAGCGCAGAGATGCGCTGAATTCTTCCACGGGGGGATTAAGTGAAGTGTTCATCTAGCACTCCTGCTCTGGGGAATGGAGCGGGGGCTGTCTGATATTTATGGAGGGGATTGGAACACTACGGGGAAATTGGCCAGCTGTAGCCAGGAGGGATTGAACAGGACGACTGGATTGTGTTGTATTATTCAGAATCCAGAAGACATCCTGCAGCCGCGACAGACAAGTGAGTTAGTGCAGGGTTCTGCTTGAAGGATCCAGGTACTAGATGCGTTTGTCGAGGGGAGAGCGGATTAGTCCAGTTCTCTTGTTCAAATTTAATAAAGCCAAAGAATAAACGGCATCCTGATTTACTCAACCGATGAATCTGGTGACATGAAATTCAGACCAGCTGGGTGTTCTCACCAGAAGCTCAGAGCATTTTCTCAATGATTGCACAGAGGTTGGAATTAATTTCTCCTTTTTAGTGTTGAAACTGACTAGTGCCCTTTCTGCATTAAGGGCTTTTGGTAACAGTAGTGAATGTAAGACTGGCACCCAGTGTCAATATTGGTCAGTGCATACATTGTTTTACAGTATACATCTGCTGTTTAACAGTCCTAGCAAGAGTTGTTGAAATACAAGTGCCGACAGACGAGCCTGCCCCTGTGCATGTGAACGGTGCCCTCTGTAGTAAACTATCCCTTAAAATGCACATTTCTGTTTCTCCAGGTTCTCTGGCACCTGGACATTTTTCGCAGGAGCTTCCGCCAATTGACTTCCCACAAGTGCATGGAGGACTCCTGCATCTTCTGTGCTCTCAAGGTACAGTACCCAGTCATGCATCTTGGTCAGTCTCTTCACCTGTTCACCGGATTAGCTTAGCAGCTTGTTCTGGCCACACTGAGAGACTGGTGGCCTTGATGTTTGGGCTGTTTTATATGAGGAGCAGCCATTAGAATCTGGTCTGGGCATCTCTTTAAAGCTCTTTCAGCTGCCTGCTTAAATACATGTAAATGCTTTGCATGTAGCCGATGACAGATGCATCTTAGCATCTCTCAAATGGGCTCCTTTGTGCTGAATGATTTGAGACTAATGAGATCCAAAAACTTCTCTCAGCCAGCTTTTTTCTTCCTTCAATTAATATGCGTTTACTTGATATGAGTGTCTCCACCTGAGCGACATGTACAGCAATGACAGTTGCCTGTTAACTTCCACGGAAGTTGACTGGCTTTTGCCATGTCTGCCAATGTAGTAAGTCATTATTTTTGATTCTTACTTCTGTATGCCTGTATGCACGCTGCTGTCTGCCCTTGCCATGCTGTCATGAACATAGCCATCCAGAATGTTGAAGTAAAAAAATCTGTCATATTAGGGACGTTAGCAAAGGCTGATTTGTAAAACCAGCTGCAAGTGTTCAGAAGTCACCCCTTCTGATAAAGACCAAATTTGGGAAACCAAATTCTAAAAATTAATTCTCAGATGGAATATGTTCCCTGTGTAGTGTCATACGGGTAACCATGAATAATTGCTGATAAAAGTTTTTCAAATTTTATAGTACAGTAATTCCAACAAATTTACATTCTATTAGCTCTGGAAATTTTGTTCCTTCCGTTTCAAATTAGCTTGAAGTAGCAGATTTCAGTGAATATTCAGGTAGAATATTCTACCCTGCTACTTTCCTACTTGAACTGGTTAGAGTTTTTTTGTGAGTCTTAGGAACATCATTAAATAAAATGTCTCAGCTCACAAAAGCCTTTCAGCTGGAGATTTTAAAATGTGCCCTTTCCCTGGAATACAGACACATTAGAACAGACACTGTTACCTATGTGGTAGTTAGAGCTTGAAAGGCAGCAAGGTTATCCCTCTAAATTCAATTTCCAACTTATATGAGTAACCATATTAAAATCTTAAAGCACGCAGTATTACATGTTGAATGACACCATAAGGTCCTAGCAGTTGATTTACCATGAACAAAAATGTTTTCATGGAATTCATTGTCTATTTCTAAGGTGTTCAGAGTGGATAATGAATGTTTCTCATGTTTTAAGCACTATACAGTTATGAAGTTATAGTGCAAAATCTTTCCAGCTGCAAAGCTGTGTTTATTTGTATCGCAGAGTGTTTTCGTTCCCTCTGTGCACCACTGCTGCCATCAGTTCTAGTTGCTGCATGTTATGCTTAGAATGAGCCCACTGTTCTGATGACTGTTGCAATCTTTGTTTTAAATCACAGTTAATACGGGAGTCTTGCCTGTTCTCGTTTGAGCTCTTTCTTTGAAAATGTGATTAAAAAGCATCACTAATTGTGGCAACTCAGCAGGTACAATCAGCTTTGCTCAGACCCCCCACAACAAGGTTTTTAAATTCCCAGGACGTGGCTTTCTTGGTGGAGATTAGACTAGGGAAATGAGACACAGTGCTCAAAGCTGTTCCTCTTGCCCCTTCCAAATTGCTCCCAGCAGAAGCCCTCGTTCTCTCCTTGCAGTCTTAAGAGCTGCATCGTTTCTCAGGCTTCGTTAGTGCCCTGGTTATGAAACTGGGCCTCTCTGGGCTTCCAGTTTAATTTGCTCTCTCTGCAGGTCTTGCTCTGGATCTGCTTGTATCCTGCACTCTGTTACCAAGCCGCTTGGCAAGGCTGAGCATCTGGGCACAGAGCTGCAGCAGTTTTGCTTTACAGTCTGATTAGGAGAAAACAGCTTTCCGACTGTCCCAACTGTTAGTGTTTGTCTCCATTTTCAAGTCTGCTCTACTTAACCTTCTTCAATCTAGCCTCTTTCTCTCTGTTTTGGAATGTTTTATTTAAAGAGCCAGTGTTACATTATTCTGTAGTCTGAAGTCAATGCCCCTTTTTTAAATTAAATTCCTTTTGAAAATCCTCCCTGCTGCCCCTGCAGGATGCCACTAGCGAGAGACAGGAAGTGTGATTGTGGCCTGCTGAGTGGAGAGTGGGGGGGGGGCTACCCACTCCACTCCACTCCATGTCCCTCCCATTGGGCTCCACTAAGGGATCATTGAAGGGGGAAGGTGTCTCAGTCACGGCTGTGTGCTCTGGAATAAGATGCCGGGTTCCAGGATCCTCAGAGGATTTCCAAATTTCGTCTCTCACAATAGTCTCCACAAGCACTATTAGTGAAACCTGTCACTATCCATCCGGTATTGGAAAGCCCTCGTTCCTGGTGAGGGAGGTGCCAACCTGAATGCATCCTGCGAGCACAGAGCATAAGCAGTGTGAGCAGAGCAGCAGCTTTCTCCTTGCACAGCTGTTCACAGAGGGGAGATTGTGCTCGATAAAACATCATAAAAGATTAAAATCCTGTACAAAAAGAAGGATAGGGCCTTCAAAGATCCAAATCTCTGTTCATGCACTCAGCTGCAGACGTTCGGGTGGGAGTGTTAGATCAGCCTGTCGGCATGCATGCGGCCTGCTGTACTGATTACAGGCCTGAGAACTGTTAGCCTTTCCACGACAAGAGCCTGATGTGGGGGATTTCCAGCACTTTATTTCTTCCATTCTGGAATGTTTTCATTATGTCATGATAGGATTAACCCATCTTCCCTCCCCTTGTTGGCTTTTGAATCTGGGTAGCAGTGATTGATAAACCCTAATGTCTACGTTTTTTATGTTAATATCTGCAGAGTAGTTTCATAATTGTACCAAGACCAAATGTTTGGATTTTAAAGATGGATTTGAGCAGTAAAATAACTAGAGTTTTCAGTCAGGTGTAACACAGAACCCCACTGTGGTCCCATTTTTTTCACATTAGGGCCACACCTGTGGGCAATAAATCTACAAACATGCTGATAGATTTTTTTAAAGATTAAATAGTTTAGATTAAATAGTTTAAAAACAGTGATGGATCAGAAAATCACCAAAGGGAATTTTGCAGGGCTCTACATACAGCAATGTGGGTGCACACAAGACATTGGTATCTTAGACATGGGTTTACACTTAAACTATACACTAATAGACAAGTCAGTGCCATAAAGTCCAGGCTGCTAAATACAGATGTTTGCATCCTGTGTCCTGTGTTTGTTTGCAGTTGTAGTTGTTGTTTGTTCTGCTCATTTTAATGTGTCAACACTCTGGAGCTGTGTGCATTCGGAATATAGAGGGGACTGTTGTTATGCCAGACAAACAAGATGGCTTACTTGAAGCACTAGTGCAGCAAAGCAAATAGAAGGCAGTAGCACCAGGGATGTCAAAAGCTTTTCTGCCTGTGTTGCTGTTCACACGAGCAAGTGAACAGATGGATATTCTAAACAGACCAGCAGGAAGAATTTAAATTTCCCAACGAGAAACATTGTGAAAGTGTGATAAGCTTTCATTCTGCTTGCTTATGTTGGTCTGTGAAGCTCTGGTCGTGCCATCAGTGCAATCTGCACAGCGTCTGAGGACGGGGCTCTGTGAGTCTGACCTGGCGTCCCCCAGGGTGTGCAGCCGGTGCCTCGTACTGAGTCACAGACGAGAGTAGTATGAAGCAGCTGACATTTCAGTGCCTTCAGCCTGAAGCTCGGCAGCAATAGGCTGTGCTGTCTGAAGTGTTGTTGCTGGGCTCCAAAGACCAGGCAGTATGATGGAATCCAAGTTGGTACACATTAGGGTCCAGGACACAAAGTTAAACCTGTCCAGAGGCACAAGGCACCCCAACAGATAGCTCCGGTCTCCAGTGAAAGTACGAGGGCAGCTGCAGTCAGCCAGATGGAAAAGAAGTAACAGCACCCAGCTGTAGATCAAGACATAAAGCTTGAGCTTGAGTTCAATGTGATTTAAAACAATATTGCACCCAAACCCGTAACAGCAGAGATGACATTCCATACATGCAAGAATATTGAGTACCTATAGCACACTGACTCGCAACATATGCCTTTAAAGAGACTTAGTGCATGATAACAAAACAAGAATCTGCAGCATTCCGTAGAAATGCAGAGAGCTTGAGAACAAGTGCCTGCTGTCAAGTCAGGAGTGAAGATCCTGTTTTGTTGTAAGAGCACTTAGTTTCCACCTCTGTCCTCTTGATTTGTGTTTGAGTGTCAATTGTGATGAAGTCCACAGGGCAGACTCAGTCCCTCTGTTGTCTCTGCAAAAAGATTCAGTTCCTTCAGTGTCGGTGAAGGGCTCAAGGGAATGCTCTGGAAAGCATCTGGTTGCTTTTCTTTGCAATAGATTTTCTATCATGTGATGACTAAAATTATACACAGTATTCTTAATGATATCTCAGTAGTGCATTGCACAATTTTAATAATAATAATAATAATAATAATAATTGCTTACACTTATATAGCGCTTTTAGGACCCACATGGACTGCAGGGTGAGCACCCCCTGCTGGCCCCACTAACACCTCTTCCAGCTGCAACCTTAGTTTTCCCCAGGAGGTCCCCCATCCAGGTACTGACCAGGCTCACATCTGTTTAGCTTCAGTGGGTTGCCAGTTGTGAGTTGCAGAGTGATATGGCTGCTGGCAACATAACATCCCTTCATTTAAAATCCACAGAGTTATCTATATACTGACACAGAATAGTGATGAGACGTGACTAGATGTTAGTGAAGATCTGGTGTTTTGGTGAAGACGGAGCGAAGCATTGAGTCGAAAGAGCCATATGAAAGAGCAAATGTTCTTGTGTGCACATTTTATATGGCTGGCCTTAGTTGTCTTTGATAAATGTTTTGGATTCTGTTGTGCTCTTGCTCTTTGGGATTTTTTCCAGATTTCAATCATCTTCATTTTGAATACATGAATAGTACAATAATGAGGACATAGTGTGAGATTTAGCCTGTCTTGGAAAATCCAGATTTACTGTGCAAGATTCTTAATTCTGCAAACATTGGGAGACCCACACCTCTTCTCATGAATCTGGCAGGCTGAATCAAGGCTTTCCTCTTGAATGGAGAGAATCTCCATAACAGGACTGCAATTTTTAATGAAGTTGCTCTGGTACTGGTGTCTCCTTTCATCATCGTCATGAAGAAGCTGCACTGATACAGCTGCTGTCAAAGAGCAGCTCTCAGCACTGCAGGCAGAGCTTGGTTTACCTTCACAGCAGCCACCCTGCAGTCTGTCTGGGGTTTTGTGTTGTTTGGAATCTCTCCTTTCAGGAACCACTGCTTTATCAGTAGCTTTTAGCCATTTCTGGACATGAACATAATGGTTTTACAGTGCACTCTGCTATTTATAACAATCATAAACCCCTTATGCTCACAATTGCCCGTGTGCAGTCAATTGCAGTTGCTGATCTCCTAAGTGGTTTTTTAGGCCAGACATCTGCTTTTTCTTCAACACACCTTACTATTCACTTACTCAACACGTTACTCTGTCCAGCACGGTGTTGAGCCTCCTGTTCTAAACCAGGGGCGGAGCGGTGGCTGGAAGGTTGCTGGTTCAAATCCCGTGGCCGGCAGAGGAATCCTACTTCGTTGGGCCTCTGAGCAAGGCTATTACCCCAACTGCTCCAGGGGCGCTGTAGAATGGCTTACCCTGCACTCTGACCCCAAGCTTCTCTCCCTGTCTGTGTCTCATGGAGATCAAGGTGGGGTATGCGAAAAGACTAATTCCTAATGCAAGAATAATTGCCCATTGTGATTCTTCCAAACTTCTATTGTCCCTAGGCTGTTCCTGGGCATTCTCTGTTTAAGGTGCCCCCACAGAAAATGTGTTTCTATGTGGAAAGGCCATAACTAGCTGTGACCAAAACGTGCTGAGGTCACAGTTGCTTGGATGGTGTAAAAAAACTCCCAGCAATTTACTGTTCCAGTAGCATCAGCTCCACATGTCCAAGCCGCTGTGCCAGTGTGGAAAGAGTAATAATTGGTCCTTTGCTGAACACCTCTGAACCGAGACTGCGTCAGGTCTGATTAATGAGCTGTTTGGGCAGGTATCTGCTGTGACAGTTTACCCTGTCTTTATGCAGGGTGTCCAATCCTGGTTCTGGAGGGCCAGTGCGACTGTGAGGTTTTTCTTTTCCAACACGGCTCTTAAAGATCTAAACCAGCTTGTTACTGGCTTAACTAGACCAGGTGCTGCTGCCTTAACAAGGTTTGGAAAATGTGCAGCAACAGCATCCCTCCAGGATTAGGACTAGGCAGCACTGTCACACTGCAAATGGCACATGACCTCCACTACATTCTCTTTACCACTGGGAATGTAGTGAATGTAGGACACCTATATGCCTGCTCAAAGTACACTTCTTCAAGTGAATTCTTTGTGTCTTTTTATAACACCAAAAATCAAAATAAAAATAAAAAGTGGATTTCACACAACCCTACAGGTGCCCCAGTGTGCACATGATAAAGATTTATTAAATCAGTGTTTCCGCTTAGCATTATATCCATACTTGACACTAAAAGACATTCTTCAAGTGCGTTTGGTCTGTTCCCCAGGACTCATTAGCCATTAATATTGATTTATACACCATATCTGTATTTATAAATAGTGTGATGTGCAGACAGATGGAGATATATAGAAGTACAGGGGAATTAATTCAATGAAGCCCTTGAGGGAGCTGTTACCACAGTCTGTTTATAATCTCTGTTTAACTGTCTCTGACTGGTGAGCTGCTCCTCTGTGGACACACGGCTGTATCTGTTAGCCAGTTCTGCAGCCAAGGTGAAGGGGGGCTGAATTGTGCCGAGTCTCCAGAATCACGAGTTATCAAAGACAGCCGGAGCCTTGATCTCTTCCCAGGGCTAATGGAAGCTCCATTTAAATGGTTGCAAGGCTCATCTAATTGTACCTTGAGCAGTAATATATTATTGAAGACAGCATCCATAACCCTAACTCCGCAGCTGTGTTACATAAGGCAGAGAGCCATCAGTCTGATTGACTTCAGGTTTATATAAAGCCATCAAGCCAAAGAGCACAAAACTGTTTTAGCTCTGTAGATCTTTCTAGACATAAACCAGTGTGCATTTAAAAACCCTGCTGGTTTTTGAGTTCAAGGGGGGTAAAGGCATTTTTTCAATGATCCATTATAAAACAAATGCCTCTAGGCAAGGGGGAGGTTTGTTGGTTAGATCAAATATTAAACTTCAAGTTACTATGTTTCCAGGGAGAAATCAAAACAAGTGTTGTCTTATCACTTGTCTCCTACAATAGGTCAGTGATTCTCGGTCATGGTCCTGGAGAACTCCAGTATCCGCTCGTTTCGGTTAAAACTAGGCTCTTATTCAACAGGAACAAATAAAGCTTTATTCCACACTGAAAGGAAAAGAGATGCAACATTTCTGTCACACCTGAAAAAGGCTCCACAGCCGAAATGGAAAAGAGACGCCTTTTTTTCAGCATGGAATAAACCTTTACAACCAACTTGTACCTTATTCAACCGTGCTAACTGAGGTCTATATCACTTTTTTTACAGTCCTTGTTTTAAAAAACAAGTGCCTTTTTACTCACCACTTCAGTATACAGAACTGTATGTACCCTATTTTTTTCCTTCTTTCTAATGAAACAACTCAATTATTTGTTGATCAATTGATGGTGAATGGACACAGATCAGAATGACACTGTGTCAGACAGCTCCCACAGTGAGGCAGTGCCTTTCCTTCTGCTCAACCCAATTCATCGTATTTCTCTGTTTTATTGGCACACTTGAATGAGGACAGTCCTGTAACTACCTGGCAGTGGGTTCACATCAATTACAAATCTCATTAGCATTTTTAAGAGCTGAAAGTAAATTAAAAAAAAACAAAAGATTTCGAAAAGAAAATTGAAATCAATTATGATTTTTAGGTAGCTTGACTGGAGCAAAACCACACATCACAGGCATTATCCAGGATTGAGAACCACTGCACTGGGGAATTTTTGAAACGAAGGTGTGAGTGAAGAAAAACAAAAGGCTAAGCAAGCAAAACAGTAAAATGGAGATAAGCCAATTTACTGGGAGTATTTACTGGGACACGCCAGGACCTTGACTAATACCCAGGTGAATTCTTACAACCAGCATGACTGCAGTTAGAGGAGATACTGGCTCAACTTCATCATCAAGTTCACTAACATGTTTTAGCAGGAACAGACCAAACAAGCACATAACTCATTGATTGCTGACTCTGTCTTGAACTCATCATACGTGAAGGGTTAGTACAATGATTACTTGGGGATCTTGCAGTAATCTCTAATAAAGCAGCGGATTATTGTATCTGAATGCTTATGTTTGTGTGTAGTGATAAGGTCCCCCTGCACTCTTGGTTAAAAGGAAACAGGTACACCTTCTGCATGCCGATGAATGTATACATGTTGTATTTGCTTCTCTTCCAGATCTAGGCCTGGTTGGTTGGGGCTGGCAGCATGTTGTGTCCAAGAGACTGTGGTCTGTGTGCCTTCTGTGTGTGAGGAGCTGCGTGCTGTGGGCTCTGTGCATGATGGATTTGTTTTGTGCATTGTTTCAGAGCATCTTCGCGCAGTTCCAGTTCAGCAGTGAGAAGGTGCTGCCTTCCGATGCCCTGCGCAGCGCTCTAGCCAAGACCTTCCAAGATGAACAGCGCTTTCAGCTGGGCATCATGGATGACGCCGCCGAGTGCTTCGTAAGCTCCCCTTCTCCTCCTCTCCCCACAGCTGGCCTCCCCTTGGGTCCGTGGCACAGCTTAAAACTCGACACACCTGGAGTTCTGCCATCCCTCCCACACTGCTGTTGCTACTGTCTGGGGAGCAACGAAATGCTGACTGCCTTCCGGCAGTTATTTTTTTCCACTAGTTTGCAGCTCTTCTACGCTGTCTTACATGACAGAATATAAAGTACCTTAGCATACGTCCCATGTTGTTCTTCTGTTATATTCCATGTTGCAGAATAATACATCCAGAAGCATACTTTTTTTGTGAATTACAGGTAAGCCAAATCCCTTGGGCTTTGAGTAGCATGGCAAGTGAGGATAGCAGGGACTCTGAATATCACTTCTGCTGTGCCCTACAGCACGGGTTTGCAAAATGCTGGGGCAGACGCTGTGTCTGTGAGACGCCTGGGCTGCTATAGCAAACGGGACAGGACGGGACAGGATGGTAATTGGATGTTAGCACTACATGTATACTAGGCTTCTTTTCCCTTTAGCAGGTTGTGTTTGCTGTTTCATGGAGGGAGTTGAGACAAAAGCAAGCTTAAAGTTATTTTTAGGTCTAGGGAGCAGTTACACTCCAACCACCCTGTTGTTAATTCCTGAGCTCAGTTGGGATATGCTGGCATGGCTGTCTAGAGGGCCATGCTGATGTTTCAGAGGAGGAGGGTGAGTGTCGATCCAGGGATCCCACAGTACGGTAACCTACCACCTTGAGCTCTAACACCTGTGACCTCTACCAACTTGAACCCTGGGGACATACTTTGCGGTGTTTCATGTCTGTGGCTGGGGGCCACCACTTTATCATTTTTAATCACACCCCCTTTGAGATTTGTGGTTCAGAGTTGAAACCACACACACCCTCTTTTCGTGTGTCAGACTGATCTGCAGCTCAGGAGACTTTCAAGTTAAGGACCAGTTCTTTGTGGTAGCTTTCTTTTTCAGTTCACACATTAATGTCTCAACCTTTAGGGGGGATTTTTTTTGACTAGCTCATTTATTAACCACAGGAGAGCTTTGAGATGCAGGCTTGTTCTAATTTCAGATCCCCACTCCATGCTCTGCCGCTCCATAGTATCCTAGAGCAAGGCAGCTGCAAATGTAGCTGGGCATTAACACTGTTCAGTGCAGTTTAACACTTCCCCAAAATTGAGTATTTTTTTTGCTTTGGAGTGCCAGTGACTGAGGCAGCTGTTGAGAAGATGGGGCATCCCCAGTGGTGTCAGGTAGTTTGATGACGTTTTTCCTGTTAATGAGCACAGGCCTGAAATACTCCACTGTCTCCAGCCTGGGGGTTTGGGAATCCATCCATGTCTGCAGTCTCTGCGACAGGGCTGAGTTCATTACCTAATTTCACCTGTGTTTCTGGGTTACCATTGCTCAGTTACTGTCTGATTCACTCGGAATGCACAGCACACACAAGGTTCAAAGGGGACAAAGCAGGGGGGAGTGAAGCTTCTATGAGCCACAGGTTTTTGCAGCTCACATGTGCTTTGGGGGAAGGTGTAAATGAAATTTATGGCAGGACTCAGTAGCAAGATTTTGTTCTTTTACACTTGTTCTGTGAAGGAAGAAAAATCAAATCTGTCTTAATCAGAAAGAAGTGAATGTTGATAGCGAAAAATGAATTCTTTGTAGCTGTGTCTCCACTGGGTAGACAGCCATGTCATCTACTGTGGATGTTCTTGGGGACTGTTCCTGCAGGAGAACATCCTGATGCGGATTCACTTCCACATTGCAGACGAGACGAAGGAGGACATATGTACTGCCAAGCACTGCATCCCCCACCAGAAGTTCGCCATGACTCTGTTTGAGCAGGTGAGACAGCAGGGTTAAAGACACAGTTTTTTGCATCACACAGTTCCTGACACAGATGCTTAAGCAAAACACCGATTTTATACCACGGATGTGTAATGTGGGAGAATCAGAACATTCCATTGTACTTCTGAGATATAATTTCATTGTTTACAGGGTCCCACCCATCCAAAGAATGTGTGTTCCCTTCTATTTTTTACAAAGTATTTAATAGAAGGTTGTATAATGAAGTTGTGTGTAGTATATTTTAAGGGAATTAACTCTTAAATTAACTGGATGTGCAGACAACACTCCCAGTGACATTGTAGTCAACAGACATATCTGCCCTTGGGAAGCCCCACCGCTTTGGGTGGGTTCTTTTCTGAGTCCCCTAGCTTAAGCGGTGTCACCAGGAAAGTGCATGAGCCACAATCCTGTTGGCCAGCAGTATGAACACTCCTATTACCACCCCTTCAGTTCAGTGGATGTTATGTCTGAAATTTGGCCAAGTGACTTGACTTTCCTTTTTTTGGAGCTCTGTAATTACCTTCTGGGAGAGTTGGTGGGGCCTGTGAACTAGCTCAAGTGCTGCCGGTGACATAGAGGAAGGAGAAGCTCTGATCTGGTCAAGCAGGGTGTTGAGAAGTTCAGTCGATTGTCATTAAAAAATGGGGACTGCTGTGCAGTCTGACTGCTCACTCGCACTGCTGTTGTCAGGAGAGCCCGGGCTGATGCCTATGCAGTCCCCAGGGGGCAGAACATTTCAGCTGCCAAGAAACCACTGGGTTACCGCTCACCAATGGGGTCCCCTTCCATACCCTTGTGTCACAATTTAGCTCTCGCCAGTCACACAAGAGAGCAATTAAAATATGCTTCTGTTCATGACCATGGTACTGCAGTAAATCCCTCTTGCTCATTTCTGCTGACTAAGTATGAGTTTTGAGGACCTCCTGTGCTTGTTTTCTCCCCCCAGTGTGTCTGTAACAGCTGTGGTGCCACATCGGACCCCCTGCCCTTCATCCAGATGGTTCACTATATCTCCACGACCTCCCTGTGGTGAGTGGTACAGATGTTGGCACGACTTCCACAGGTGTTGCCCACTAAAAAGACCTCTGTTTGCAACTACTTTTACATGCCAGTATATTAAAACTCTCTCCTAAAATGTCAGCGACAAAGTATTTCTGCTGTGCCCTCAGTGCAGGCAGTGTAGGTTATTTGTCCCATCCAGACTGTTTGATAGTAAGTAGATAATTTATTCCTGAATTCTAATTCTAATTCATCCAGCTGTTTCCTGAAAGAAGCCAGTTTGTCAGCTTTGACAGCTTTGTCTGATTCACCCTTTGAGTGAAGTGCCTCCTGATCACAGTTTCAAATGCACTACCACGTAGAGAAAAAGTTTAATAAATTGAAAGATACATTAGTATAATCCTGGATTGTTAGTTGTTGTTATTGAGCTCTGTTAAAGATGACAACCCCCTGCACTTCCCATGAGGAATGAGGTTCTCCACATACAGAGGTGCGTCCACCTGACAGAGCCTTTTGTGTGACCTGCTGCGAAATTCCACAGTGCCCAGCAGGAGGGGTCACACCCCTCATTGAAGACACTGCAAATTTCACAGGGCCCAGCAGGAGGGATCACAATTCCACAGTGCCCAGCAGGAGGATCACAACCCTCACTGATGACACTGCAAATTCCACAGTGCCCAGCAGGAGGGATCACAATTCCACAGTGCCCTGCAGGAGGGATCAAAGCTCTCATTGATGACACTGCAAATTCCACAGTGCCCAGCAGGAGGGATCACAATTCTACAGTGCTCAGCAGGAGGGATCACAGCCTTCACTGATGACACTGTGAATTTGACAGTGCCCAGCAGGAGAGATCACAGCTCTCATTGACGACACTGCAAATTCTACAGTGCTCAGCAGGAAAGATCACAATTCCACAGTGCTCAGCAGGAGGAATCACAATTCCACAGTGCCCAGCAGGAGGGACCACACCCCGCACTGCCGACTTTGCGAATTTCACAGTCAGGTTTAGTTTCTGTTGTGCTTGGTGAACTAGTTAAAAATACAGGTGCTGCAAAATAGGTGAAGTGGCAAACAGTGACTGCCACAAGAGAAATCATGGAGTGGGCATGTGCTGAAAGATCCACATTAATAGGAATGCACAAGATACACATCACATGGTAATTTTAAGTTACAGGAAGCTGCACATAAGGGTTGATGGTGCTTATGCTAATTCATCTATGTATCTGTGGGGAACCAATTAGGAAAGTAAACAATGCGTGGGTGTATAGCAAACGTGTGGAAATTAAATTGAGGGAAGTTACGCTTAGGGTTTACAATGCAGTAATAAGACCTCTCTGACTATTGTATTTTGTTTTGGTCACTGTACCACAAAATAATTTATAGCTTTAGATGTTCAAAGAAGAGCAACAAGAATGATTCATGTTCTCAGGGGACTGTCATTTACAGACAGGTTAAGGGAGACAAAACTCTTCAATCTAGATCAGAGGAGATTGAGAGGACATCCGATCCCAGTATATGGCACCTTAAGGGATAAAGATAACCTAGGGGTCTATTTCTCATTCATAAGCACAATACAGACAGAAGGTCACAGTTGAAAACCCACAGAGATTTCATTTAGGATGGAGAATAGCAAATACTACTTTACACAAAGAGCTGTGGGGATTTGGAACCGGTTTCCCAGGCAGTCGGTTGAGGCTCAAACCCTGGGATCTTTTCAGAAATGGCAGGATTAAAATTAAAATTCACTAGACTACCAAATGAGCAAGATGGGTCAAATGGCCTCCTCTTGTTTGCAGACTGTTGATGTGATCTTAAAGGTTACTTTATACCGGGTAAGATATATATATATAAAATTCACTGTTTCTATGTCAGCACACATTCTTCATGCTGCACTTGACTGATCATGAGTGCTGGAAAGGAGGTGACTGTGTGTTTCCTTGAGTCCTCGTAATGCACAGACAGCTGCTCCAGCAGCAGCCCTGTGAGGATGCTGAGCTGCTGCTGTCCCAGAGAATCAGCTCCTTGCTCTGGACCAGCCATGCGTCCAGTGCCAAGAGCGAGATATTATCTAACAGCTCAGGCTAATTCTCATTTGGACACAGAACTGCCACAGGCTCTTTGCATGCAGAGAGCACATCTAGAGGACACGATGAAGTAAGAAACTGTAAAATGAACATTATTTTTCTATGGATTGGATAAACTCCTTAGAGTACCTATGGATGTTAACTAACTGGCACAAGAATTTATTGGCACCCTCTGTATATCACCGTATCCAAAGACACTGACATTTTTAACAGAGACAGAGCGATAAATAGAAAATATGGATTGCAAGCTATATAATACACTAGGTATAAGTGAAAATGCTGTGGCATGGCTGCAGCTCATTTATCTGTAATTGCACACTTCTGTTCTAACATAATTCTTTATGTCATCTGTAATTTGTTGATTCCTTTTCAGATGCCTTAACAGCCACTGGTTAACTGACTTAACCTTTGGGACAGGATCTGAGTTCCTGAGGCAGTCAAGCCAGTCTCCATGTGTACAGGGCTCCCATTGTCTCAGTCATAAGAAACATTTCCATAAATAATCTGTTCAACAAGTCTGCCTTAATGTGACTTATGTAAAATCCCCAGTTTAGGAGTTTTTAGATCTTCTGTGCTGCATAATACAGATTCATTTCCCGTTATATCAGACGTGTGGCACATGGTGTCATCCAGCAATTCTTGGAATGTAGCAGCATATTTGATGTCTTAAGGCACCAGAGCTGATCTATAAATACACACTGCTATGGGTTCAGAGGCAGGAATTACAGCTATCATGAGGCCTCTCAGTCTCTGGAGAGACGATTCTGAAGCCCCTTCTGATGTTTGTGACTCTTCATGGGGAAGAGGGGCAACAATATAGTACAGTGTTGTTGTAAAAAATCAGGCTCTAGAGAAAAATAGCTCATTGGAAAAACCTAGCCCATGACTAGCGAAGCAGTCTCCGATGATGCTAAACATACCGATGTGCCAGGTGTGCAAAGATGCTGAAAGAAATACAGATGTCACGCTGAGGATAGAGTGCTTCATGAGCTGCAGGCACCAGTGTGGTCTCTCGGGGCCAGCACTGCAGCAGAGTCTGAGCAACAGCTCTCCTCTACATGCAGTGCTTCCTGATCTGGCCTTAAAACGATTGAGTTACTGTAGTAATTAAGATCAGAATACCAGTCCAGATCTGCTGCACTAAAAATATGCAGCCTATTGTTCATCGTGAAATGGATTCTAAGGGCTGTTTTGAAATGCGCTAATCTGACTAAGCATACATTACATGAAGGAACAAGTAATAGGTTTATTCCATGCTGAAATGAGAAACAAGAAAACACAACGTTTCGGCCGTGGAGCCTTCTTCAAGTGTCATGAATTTCACCTCTTGTTCACAGAGCAGACTGTTAATAGATTAATAGACAAAGGCAAAAAGAAACTGATGTTGGTGCGGGAGAGGTTCGGTTGACGGAATTCTGTCTATTTCTTTTTACTTGAGCCTGCCTTTGTATCCTTTTTAACTTAAAAAAATGTAAATAAAAAAAATCAGTAACAGAGCCACACCGGTATTATATGTGTATAGAACTGTTTAGTTAGCAAAAAAAAAGAGAAAATTGTCATGTTGTGGAAGTTTGTGTGTTTTCTTTTATTTGTATGAGAGAGAGGTTAAAGAGAAAAAAAGTTTTGGTTTACAGTACAGTAGAGCTGGCAAGCTTCTGTGAGATTTGGTATCGCTGCCCATTTCCAACCCTCTGCCTGTTGTTGCATCTGTATGCTGCAGTAACCAGGCCATCCGGATGTTGGAGTGCCGGGAGAAGCCCACTCCCGACATGTTTGGAGAACTGCTCCGCAACGCCAGCACGATGGGGGACCTCCGGAACTGCCCGGTGAGTGGTGCGCAGTGAGCCGTGGTGTGAAACTGGTATTTCTGAAATTCAGTACAAAACTTTGTCAATCTGGAACCTTCTCAGGCTCCAGGCGTGAGTACATCAGTAATCTGTTTTGAGGAGCACCAACATATCAGAAAATGCACTTCAGTATCTCTTTTCAGTGTGTGGCCTTATGTATGAGCAAGATTACATTTCTAAAGGAAGAAGAGTTTGTTAAAAATGTCATTTGCTGCCGGCAGATATGAATGCCAAGAGTTGGCTCAACATCACAAATTTCAGATTTTCATGTCCATGTGAAAGTTAGATGATAGGCAGGTGAATTGTGGTTTCAGCTCATTATTGCAGGAACGCTCACAGCCTCTCTGTGAGTTGTTTCCAGTGACGCCCTGTTTGTAACAGCAGTGCTGTTGCCCAGGTCAGATTGCCAGAACACAACATGACAGCACTGCTGCTAGCAGCCTGTTGCTGTGACAGAGGTGGTGAAGCTATCAGGCCATCAGCTCACCATCTGCTGTTTGAGTGTGTTCACAGTGCACCGCGTCTTGTGAGCAGGTGTGGAGCCACTGCCCTTGTGAGTCTACACTAGCATATTTATGTGCTGAGAATGCCGGTAAAGGTGCACTCAGTACAGCTCCACAGCTCAGGGGGAATATTAAGTGTTTCACTCTGAGAAAATAAGCTATTGTATATCATGGGCTCTAAGAATAGGGGCTAGCAGCCTGGGAACTTGGCGGCATAATGGCGGCTGTGAGGATTCCCAGCACCTTAGTACTGCTTAATAATGCTGCCTCACAGCTTAGGTGGCATGGCGAAACATCCTCTATCCTGTGAGCTGGGTTCCCAGAGTCGACCGGGAAGATGGCCCACATTATCAACTTGGAATGGCAGCCAGCCTGATGAACTGGAGCAGTTCACTATCAATTATTGCAGGCAGACGCAACGAAAAGCAGGTCTCTGGCTGAATCCCATGGTACTTTATTCCATATATATATATAGTGAAGAAGGGACACTCCTGTTGTATCATATAAAAGAGTTTCTTTTAGTAAAATAACCCATATCTTTTAAATGCAGGGCCAGTGCTCTTTTAGCATGTGCTTAGGGTAATATTTTCTCTGAACTGAGCTTCTTTTTTTTCCTGCTCTTACTATTGAGTCTGCAATGTGCTGTGACAGCCTTCACCCATCTCTGTTTACAGAAACTGCTGAGAATTCACCTTCCCTTCCATGTCGGAGCTTTTTGGAAGGCCTCATTCTGTGCCAGTGTAACTCTGTCCAGTTCTGTGAAGAGACTAGAGAGTTTTTCTCTCTAATGAAGGTCACAGCGGCAGTTATGCTGAGCTTTTGTTTTGCTGCCTTCCTTCTCCTTGCCAAGCTGTCCCCTGATGGGAGAGTGACTGGAAGGAAAGCTCCAGAAGGATTTTTGTGGCCCCGCTCGTGGTAGCTCAGGTCTGAATCTTCACAGTCTCACTGAACAAGCCCATTGGGTGGCTGTTATGTAACTGTGAGATGGTGCAGCACTCTGCAGATTCTCTATGCAGGCTGTCACTGCTGGGGATTAATTGCTCTCTGTTGGCTCCAGCTGTTGGCACTGAGAGTTTGCATTGCTTGACTGTGCTCTGGGAGCCATGCTGACATGTTCTTGATTCTGAATCAGTGCAGCCTGTACCTATCACACAGCACAGGGGCAAGCAAGGAGTGGCGTAGTGTGAGAGATTCTTGGAAGGGTAGTGAGCGAGCATTGAGGTAGCAGTGCATGATGGGAAGCAAGGTCAGTCTTCTACCCATGTAGTGATGTGAGACCAGGGACCCAATTCTGTCAGGACAAAGTATGATTTTTTTTTTTATTTTAACCTTTCTTTAAGGCTATATACTTCAAGGTGGAAAGGAATCATTGAGGCTTCTACTGCACTTTTACCTGCTCCCTGTTAACAAACAGTCTTTCTCTTGTGGTTAGGTGGACTGCATGGAGGTTTATCATCTGCCTCATTCATTGTGGCTCATCTGACCCTGACATTTACCAGGCTGTCAGGATAAGGCTTTCTTTTGAAAATTGCTCGGTAATAAGCAGATTTATTGCGCGTGCACAAGGGAAATACATGTAGCAAATCAGAATTCTTTGAGTGAGTCATCATTATTTAAAGACAGATCAGAGAGAGCATTTGTTGTAAAAGGGGGGAGGATTGGAGTAACTGTATTGGTGCAGATATCGGCTGGATATAGAGGTGAAAGGATGTCCACGCACTCCCTCACCTAGGGAAGTGTTCTGTTCGTCAAGTCTTCATGTACACCCAGTTGTTCCCTGAGATTTACACAAGTCGAAAATGACCCTTTCTTAGCTATTGCATGAACACATAAATTACCAGTCACATTATTTCTGAACAAGCATTTTGCTTAGTGAAACTATAAAAAAAACTATATATACAGTTTCAAGAAAAAGGTTGTGAATCCTTTGGAATTAACTGGATTTCTGCATTAATTACTCATAAACATGTGGTCTGATCTTCAACTAAGTCACAATAATAGACAAACTCCATCTGCTTAAACTAATAACACACAAAAAATTGTACTTCTTTGTCAGTACTGAACACATCGTTTAAACATTCACAGTTTAGGTTGGAAAAAGTATGTGAACCTCTAAGCTAATGACTTCTCCAAAAGCTAATTGGAGTCAGGTGTTCCAATCAATGAGATGAGATTGGAGGTGTGGGTTGGAGGTGCCCTGCCCTATTAGAAAGGCAGTTGGTTACTGACCGAGTCAAGAAAGAGCTGTTCATGTGAACCATGCCACGATCTAAAGAAATATCAGAGGACCTTAGAAGAAGAATTTCAGAGACGCATTAAGATGGAAAAGGCTTCAAAACCATTTCTAAAGGCCTGGGTCTTCATCAGTCCACAGTAAGACAAATTGTCTGCAAATGGAGGAAATTCAGTACTGTAGCTACTCTCCCTAGGAGTGGGTGTCCTGCAAAGATCATGGCTAGAGCACAGTTTGCAATGCTGAAGGAGGTGGAAAAGAACCCTAAGGTAATAGCAAAGGACCTGCAGAAATCTCTTGAACTTGCCAAAGTCTCTGTTCATGTGTCCACTATAGGAAAAACACTGAACAAGAATGGTGTTAATGGAAGGACACCATGGAGGAAACCACTGCTCTCCAATAAAAACATTGCTGCATGTCTCAAGTTTGCAAAAGACCACCTGGATGTTCCACAACGCTTCTGGGACAGTGTTCTGTGAAGGGATGAAACAAAAGTTTGGCAGAAACGCACAATGCAATGTTTGGAGCAAACTGTTGTAACAGACAAATAAGTGCTGGACCCCGAGATGACGTTTAAACAATTGAGTTTATTGCACGCAAGGAACAATAAGACCAAAGTACTGTTCGAAATATAGGTACAAAACTTTCAGTTTATTAGCGAATTTCAGCCGCTTCTGATGCAAATTGTTACCATGGTAACGGGGGGGGCACCTGTGTTTGGACTTTCCCAAGACCTTGAACACTTTTAATGGTCGGTTTTATCTTTCCTTTGTTAGGGGGTCACTAGCTTGCACTTGGAATTTCATATAAATTAACTCCCATCCTGCCATAACTCAAAGGTGCTTAAGGATGGAATGTCTTGTGTCACAAGAAGTTTTTGTGCAGAAAGAAATCAGTTAACCCCTTTTTCACATCTTATATCTTTCTTCAATCCTCCCTTATAAAATATGGCATACGTCAGTGCTGCCTGTTTTCTACACAAACAATGTGTTGGCAGATCTTTCCTTTTTAGGAGTACAAGCATGCATTGCCATGACATTGTGAGTTCCACGATTACGACAAGATGTGATTACTATATACAAGGGTTCAGATAATTTTTCCAGCCTGGACTGTGAATGCTTAAACGATGTGTTCAATATTGACGAGGAGTAAAATTGTTTGTGTGCTATTATTTGAAGCAGATTGTGTTTGTCTTGTGACTTAGCTGAAGATCACACCACATTTTTCTGAGCAATTAATGCAGAAATCCAGGTAATTCCAAAGCATTCACAAACGTTTTCTGAATATATAAATACTATTATTTTATATCCCCACACTGTACTGTTCAGTAATTAAAATGCAGAGTAACTAATAGAATCACTTGGGTGCTTCCCTGATGACAGTGATATGGGTTACCCACAGTTTTCAGACCAAAGGTGTGAGATGATACACGGAGGATGGTATATGTGCGTGAGAACAAAGCGAGATGGAGTATAAAATGGAGCTCTGGTTCGGCCCGCATTCTGTTTTCTCTGCACTGTTCATCAACAGAAGGAACTAACCGCACTGCTTGCTCTTTATCTAAAGAACCTGTGGGAGGCTGTGCTTGAAGTCAAATTTCCAAATGTCAGGTTTTGCCACACTACGGGAAAGAGCGTATGCAGGGTACATTTCATTACAAAAAGCACATGCAGTTTTGTCATAAAGCCTATTTAGGCAAACACCTGTGCTTGCTTATTGCACAATAAAACATTTCTGTGGCTTGATATTTGCTTATCCATTAATGGTACTGTTGGAGCAGCTGTACTCATGCTGGCAATCACATTCACAGGACCGCAGGTGAGATTCCAGAGGAAAAGAGCCCATTCACTTCTGGGACTGCTGGTCAATTCTCCACCTCACTAACTGGTGGTTCAGTTTGCTGTTTTTCTCCACAGGGTTTTAACATCTGAAGTGTTGTAGAGAGTGTGCTGCGCTTTGGGCCTTGCTGGCCATTTCTGGAATATATGCTGCTGGTGCTCTTGGAGGCGCAGTTCCCATCCTGAGCGGTGTCTTGACGCCCCTCTGTGTCTCTCAGAGTAACTGTGGCGAGAAGCTGCGCATCCGGCGTGTCCTGATGAACTCCCCCGAGATCATCACCATCGGCCTGGTCTGGGACTCGGACCACTCCGACCTGGCAGAAGACGTCATTCACAGTCTGGGCACGTGCCTGCGTCTCGGAGATGTAAGTCCACGTTGGGCGTTTGGGGTGGGATAGGATTCTAATCGAGATCGTTCCAGAGTGTCCCACCCAGGGGACTCTTTTGGGAATTGGCAGAAAAGATAAACAAGGGTGGTGTTTTTAAGGAGATGGTGTAAAGGGAGAGGTTGTTGGGTCTATTATTAACAATAATCCTAAGAACATAACATGACAAATGACAGCAGGCTGTGTGCCCCATCTGGCTTGTTTGGCTTGCTAGTCACGGATTGATCTGAAGATCTCCAAAAACATCAGTCATCGATCCTCTGTGAAGGTATTCCTCAAGGTACACTTGGCCTGCTTGATTCCCGAGGGACAGCGAGTGAGCATCCTTCTGAGCAGGACAGACCTCCAACCCCCTTGTCAGTCCACCTCTGAGGACCTTCTAGACTGTCCCCTCAGAGGTGGACTGTCAGCGGTCTGGGCGATATCATTCCAGGAAGCTCAGTCCCAGGGAGGCAGCACTCTGTTGCAGTTCTATGCAGTCATTGTTGTACGTTTCCTCATCCTTCTTGGAAGGGGATGCCCAGACTGCATGACTCAGTGTTTGCCGTAAATATAGAAACGGAGTGAAAAAAGGAGGATTGTGAGTCATCAGACTTCATGGATGCTGAGGAGCACAATCCGTCTTTGTTTACACTGACGGCACACAGCCGCCATAGAGGTGAAGAGGGTGGCTGGGCTGTACAGCTCCCAGGAGGCACCAGTGCTCCGGACTCCAGATTCAATTACCGAATACACTTAAATTAGTGGAAATAACATTTTATTTTGTTTTAAGAAATTTTGCATTTGATTGCTAACAAGCTGCATTTACTTTAAAGTAGTGGTTTTGTAAACGTAAAGAAGCATTTATGAATTAAAATTAACCAGCTAGATGAGTAACAAGATGCAGCTCAGTAAATGGAGGGTTTCATTGAAGTTTAGACCAGAAGACACTGCTGCTCTCCAGTGGTGCTCTATAGTGGTACAAGGGCATATAGCCCAGCAAGTTTATAGGTCCCTTTAATTCCACATCACATTAGGGCTTTGATTTATCCAGAGAGGCAGTAACAATATCCTGTTATATTGTGGGTATCGCACTTCCACTCACTGTTGTCAGATTTGAAAGCTATGCAGATTTTCAGATCCTTGCTTCCTGAAAACGATCTGCTTGTTGGATGGCAGGCACATAAAAGGGTGACTTTGAGTCACCTGGTTTAGTGCTGACTAGATACACAGTTCATGACTTTTGACACTTTTTGTACACATTGAAGGTCCACACAAACATCATTTCTACTCCTTGAGTCTTATTTCAGAAGGACCCAGAGTGTTAAGTTCCCATAATGACTCTTAAAGGAGAGGGTTGATCTGCTCTGGCCTTGTATCTGCTAGATTAACGGTGCCTTGAGAAACATGTGCTTGGCCAGCCTATAACTTGATCATAAGGATACTTAGGAGAACTGCCCTGCATATATCTAAGTAAAATTTTATAGAGCCACATTTCCCTTGCCATCAGTTATTTAATCTACTGTACTTTGTTCTTTTTATCTTCAAGTTATTATTAAGTTTGTATTGTGTGTGAATGCAGCCAGTTGCAGGCAGTTAACATAAAGTAATTGTCCATTTCAATCCCATTGTTTTGTATGCAAGAAGGATTACAATTGAGAGTTGGTCATTTGATCCAGCTAGCTCTCAAGATGCTAATTGGCCAAATGGTCTTATCTAGGTGGTTTTGGGGTTTTGGCTTTGATAACATGGCTAGATAGCTTCTTTCAGATTCTCTCAACTCTGTTTAAGTAAACGCTTGTGCATGGCCCTTAGTTTCCATCTGTGTCTTGGGGTCCATGTTTCACATCTGATTCTGAGAAAACTGGGATACTGGAGAAACTGGAGCGCTGAGGACCCAGCCCAGCTGGTTGGCTGAAGTAGGGAAACATGGATCTTTCAGGTGGAATGTGAGGGGTTTCTTTTTCTCTCTCCTGTAGCTCTTCTACCGAGTGACAGATGACAAGGCCAAGCAGTCCGAGCTCTATCTGGTGGGAATGGTGTGCTACTATGGCAAGCACTACTCCACCTTCTTCTTCCAGACCAAGATCCGCAGGTGGATGTACTTCGATGACGCGCACGTCAAAGAGGTGAGAGCAACCCAGAGCCTTGTCCCTGCCTTCCCAGGGCACCTGTCTAGAATGATATTTAATGGCCTTTATCCCAGGATACCTGCCCAGTTTTAAATTTAATGGCCTACCTGCAAACAGTTTTAGAAGAAAAAAATCTTTATCATTTTGCACTGTTTGGAAACCCAGGTATCAGCACTCATACTCTGTGATGTGGAGTTAGATTTAACCCCAAAGGCAAAATCTTTTTTCCACATCGTTGTTTTCATCATGAGGCTTTTCTGTTACTGAGCTGATTTAATTCCGCCTTGCTAGGGATGAGACAGTTAACAGACCTCTTTAAACATTGGCAAAAGAGGAATTATTTTGTGCTTTCTCTGGAGACATTTGGCTGTGGTATTTTTAGTTTTCCAATGTGAGCTATCAAATGAGAAACACCCCCATCTTGCGAATGAAAACAAGAGCAGTGTGTGGTATAATTACCCTTGCTGCCACTCTCATTTGGTCAAGTATCTCATTATGAGGCATCTGTGTGTGTTCAGAAGCTACACTAAACATGTTAGAGGCATTTAGCCAGCCGTGACACTGTATGAAGCGCAGGCAGTCCAGGCCTCAGCGTGGCTGAGAGATCCTAATGGAAACTACAGTGAAAATGAAGGTCAGACCTGTATCTGTGCTTCTTGGGGGCACAGGCTAGGGACTGAAGTTTGCAGGGCCACCTGCGCTGAGCAAGCCTGAGCCATTCTGATGAGGCTCTTTCAGATAATGCTTGCATTGCACTGGATGTAGCTCACTGCCTGCAAAGCAGCTTTTTTCCCCACTAAGCTGCCACGTGAGCCACAAATGAGATGGAAAACAAGGAAATCCCCCTATTGTTCGCCTGTCCAAGCCCATCTGGCCTGGGACGAGGCTGGAGGGTGAAGGACAGGACTGGATTGTAGTAGTGCGGATTCAGATCTCCACTTGAGCTGGTGTTTTATGTCTTATTGCCCTGCTGCATGTCAGGGGATGTCTTGCCCACAGCTAGTGAACTCAGAACACTCTTGCTGCTAAAAGCCAAACTGTGTTAGTCTAGGGGGGTGGAGGTGCCATACCACTGCCACTGAAGGCTGAGTGACTGATGCACTATGTAAAGGGAGGTCTAGTTTCCAGATGGTATTTATTGCGATCTCCTACAGTGATGCTGCTGTTTCAGAGCAGCAGCACCTTAAAATCTGGCACATGCCCAAAACATTATGTATTTTAGATCAGGTGTATACAGACACTATCACAACTTCTGACTTTGAAGTATGCTGTTTAAGGTTTGTTTTGTTTGATCCAGAATAATGTCCTACTCAGAATTTGTCTTGCTGGAATGCCCTTTTGAAAATGGGTCTAGAGTTCAATGCAAGCAGTTTTTTAAGTGTTCAGCTGAGAGTTTGCACTGGAAAGAGGCTCATTAAACAAAGTGCTTTAGGTGCTGTATAAAGATTAAGTAAAATACCTTTATTCTTAAAAGCCTTTATGTTACTAAGTAGTTCTGGAAATGTGTGAGTTAATTACTGGGGGTCTATTGAGTGAAACTAGTTGTTGACTGTAGGCTGTGGGACATTAGCACACAGTGTATTTTCTATGCCATGCCTGTCTGTGTGCCAGTTCTGACTATCTCATCTCTCCCTGTCCTTGCAGATCGGGCCGAAGTGGAAGGACGTGGTGTCCAGGTGTATCAAGGGCCACTACCAGCCCCTGCTACTGCTCTACGCTGACCCCCGAGGGACACCCGTGTCAACGCAAGACCTACCATCTCATCTGGACCTCCACCATTACAGCAAGGCTTACTACGACAGCGAGGACTCGGGTACGAGGCGGGGGGCCCAGCAGGACCTTGACCCTCGCTGCCTGGCCTGACATTTACATGTGTGAATGCGTGGTGTGAATGGCATGACGTTTTTAGAACACAGCACTGGGCACAACCTGAGGGCTCTCTCCTTTCCCAGCAGCCTCACTGCCAGCGAGTGGCGCCTTCCCACAGAGAGTGCTTAGGTTTGACAGCCCGTTTTCCATACAACAACTTGCTATTAAATTGGCTCTATTTTCCGTTCAGAGCCAGATATGCAGTTGTGGACATACTATAGGTATTGGCACCCTGTGTCTAAAGCTGGACAAGTTTATTGGTGTGACTTTTTTTTAACATCAAAAGTGTTTAAGATGTTATAGTGGAAGAGAGTACAAATACGTCAGGTTTTTTTTTCACCGTAACTGATGAATTCACAGCAAACTGATGAATTTAAGATTCAAGGTTCCAGTATTTGTCTGCTTTACTGTTCTGTGGTGTCCTGCCATAAATGGAGAGCTTCAAACACAGTGGACCTTTGCTGGTTCCCCACAGTTTTCACTTGCATATCCTCACAGTATTGGCCTTCTTCATGAGCTGCTGCATTGAGCCCTGCAAGGTTCAGGGTTGTAACCAGGTGTGGCTATTTGTGCATGCTTTCACTTTTAGTAGGGACACATTCAAGTAGTATTTCAGAGCTCTGTCTTTGAAGGCCAAATCAAGAACAGGAGGCACTTCTCTACACAAAGGGTGATAGGAGTGTGGAACGAGTTGCCCAGTCATGTGGTTGAAGCCAATACCCTGGCTTTTTAAAAAGTTCTTGGTAGTATTGGAGGAGCATGATATCTGATATCATGGTATTTTTTTTTTCATTCTCAGGCCGGGAGCCCTCAATATCCAGTGACACTCGCACTGACTCCTCCACTGACAGCTACACGTACAAGCATTCCCATCATGAATCCATGGCCAGCCACTTCTCCTCTGACTCCCAGGGCACTGTTGTGTGTAACCCCGAGAACGACACTGCCTCCCAGAGCAGCCTGGACACCGGTAATCCCACACTTGTCCTCTGCAGCATTCAGACACACCCCTGCTTCCACACCCCTGCACAGACACGGGCTTGTCCCCAGAGACTGTGCTCTGGTGTCCGCAGTCCCTGAGGGGCATAAATGCACATGAACTGCAGTTGAAGAATAAGAGGCTCTTCTGTAAACAGTGGGTGTGTGGAGCAAGCGGTTAGGTCTTACCTGGAGACAACAGTCTCCAAGATCAAAGGGATCCCTTTTTGTTTTCATTAAGTGTGTCTACTCATTCTTCATCCATTCTCAGCTAAAACAGTGTCATTTTACATAGATTACTGACACAAGCAATAGAAGTAGTCACAAGCCATTATCATGGCACTTCCTTGTTTCAGCTGATCTTGAATATCCGTGCACTGGTAGACACCAACTGTGCAGTCCTAGCTGTGCTGTAGGCAGGCTATAAACTGTTGTTTCTTGTCATTAAGGCCAAATGATGGACAGTGAGCCAGTGCAGCGATACACACTGAGGAAAGGCGGGACTGTGGACAGGAAAGGCGGGGCAGGGAACAGGAAGCGAAGCTCTAGTCGTCCTTGGCGGTGTGAGGAGCGAAGCCGAGCCACTAACGGAGATGAGGTGTCTTCTGCAGGGTACCACAGCGAGGGTACGCACATCTCTGCAGCCCGGGGCGCAGGATCTCTCACAGTGCATCAGGGGGCTACTGGTGGTTGTCACCTTGCTGTCTGGCACAGAACTGTACAGACATGACATAATTAAGACTTAGGTTGCATTTTTACGTTTTTGGGCACTCAGCCTAATTTGCTTATAAAAATATTTATTTGCTCTGGACAGATTCCTTGAAGATTTGTGTGTGAGGCCCATTTATGACTTGACTTTTTTACACGGAAAAGTGAGGCAAAAGCTTAATATATTCCTTCTGCAAGAAGGAATTCAGAGCGAAAACAACCCATTGTAAGTCATTCATCAGGAGATGAAAGCGATAAAATATACTCTACATGAAAAGACCTAGATGAGTTTCTTTAACCTAAAATTTAGTGGAAGTTTTCCATTGGAACAGGTATTAATTGAGTTAGAGCATTAAAAATTCCAAATGTGGCTGTTAACATTATTGTGGTTTGTTTTATTTTGGTTTCATTCCTGTAACATATTCATCTTTTGTCTGTTATTTGTGCAGTTCCTTGAGATTTTTCCTTAAGACACTAAAAAACAAATGCAGGCCAGAGTTTAAATCTATCCTGATTCAATCATACCTGGGAAGACCACAAATAGGCTGTTCTTATGAACTTATGAAATATTCTTATTTCTTATGAATCCCATGATGCACATTGTGTGTGTTTTGTGTTGTGAATAATACTCACACAACACAGCCTAGAAAGGATTTGCTGGTTATCCCAATATTGTAGCTTCACTAATGACGCCTTGATCATTGTTGAATGAAAAGATGTCCTATTAAAACATTTAACTTATAGTTTCTGATATTTATTATGCTATTGGTATATCCTAAAACAATTTTTGTTGATTCAAAGTTATAGTACTCTCTATAGACCATCCAGGCTAGGACAGATGGCATGGGTGACATGGAGGGGAGAAGTGTGTCATAGCCTAGGTGGTCCGCTTCACAAGTGACCTGGCAAATAAAGATTTCCTACTCTTATACAAATACCACATTCCTGGTAGCATTATGTCAGAGGTGCAAGGCTGAGTCCGACCCCTGACCCCTTGAGCTGTCATGCAGTCCGACCCCTGACCTCGGCGCTGTCCTGAAGTCCTATCCCCGACCCCTGAGCCCTGCAGCTGTCCTGCAGTCCGACCCCTGAGCCCTGCCGTGGTCTTGCAGTCTGACCCCTGATCCCTGCCCCTGTTTTGATTTCTCTCCAGGAGAGACTCTGAAGGAGCAGCAGGCTCCACGCACAGTTCCCAAACCCTCATCCAGTCGGCTGAAGGACTTCAAAGAGACGATGAGCAGCATCATCCACAGCCGGCCCCTCTCCTCCTCTTCCAGCTCAGGACTGGGAGGGGTCGTGGAGCCAGGTGCACGGACAAGGGACTGGGAAGTCGAGAGCACCAGCAGTGGGTCCAAGTCAAGCTCCTCGGGGGGGCGCTACAGGCCAGCCTGGCGGCCCAGACGGGAGGCCCTGAACATCGACAGCATCTTCAGCCGAGAGCGCCGCAGGCAGGCTGGGTACAGTCAACTTGGGGCCTCACCGCTGCCCGAGGACAGTGGTGCCCACACTGATTCAGCCCCAGCTACATCAGAAGGAGGGGCTGGGGCGACCCTGGCCAGCACTGCTCGACCACCCCCTCCTGCCCCTCCCTTGCGGAGCCTGGACAGCCAGCCCCGGCTCATCCAGAGGATGGAGAGTGGCTACGAGAGCAGTGAGAGGAACAGCAGCAGCCCGGTCAGCCTGGACATGCCCCTGAATGAGGGCTCCATAGCCACCTCACACAGGTTCGCTGAGAGGGGAGTGGGCGCAGGGAACAGTGGGCCATTGTGACAATTGTATACATTCATGAGTAGTGCTGGGGCGCTCCACACCAGGACAGGTCCTGTGTACAATCACAGCAGCACAGCTTAATCTGAGCCAAGGGATCTGAAGATGAGACTGACACTATGGGGCTTAATGTCTTGCATTTCAGTCCCAAACCTAGAGCTTTGGATTGAGCTAGTCTGATGGCTCTTAACTGATGGACTGATTAGCAATGTCAGCCTCTGCATATCCTTCGGTTTAATTACACAATATTGTAGTAAGTAGATGACATCTGCTGTACAAATAGCTTTATTGCTTTAGATGAGTTACATGTGTGGCTGGTTGACAACTTGGGACTGGAGCACATCCTGGGGAGACTGCAAAGCAAGTTCTTGTTTCATTATTTCCTTATCATTTCCCTTTCCAACAGGGAGACAGGTACAAAAAAGCCCCTGAGCTCAGGCCCATCCTGGCGCAGTGTGCCCAAATCAAAGAGCAGCAGCGCCTTGCTGCAGGAGCTGAAGACGCCCCCCTGGAGGAACAGCCATGCCAGCCTGGGTAAGCACATACAGTATCGAGGCCGAGCACATCACAGGATGGGCGTTCCTTTAAATCCTGCTGTCTGACATGATCAGCCTATATCTTGTGCTCTCATGAGGTCAAGGCCATAAGTAAACTCCTTCAGCAAATTGTGTGCGCTGGAGAGTATGTGTGCCATTCCTCCTGCAAATTAAAACACAGGGCACAAGATGGGCCCGGCAGAGCCTGTTTGACTCTCCTGAGTCCAAATGTTTGCTCTGCTGTCGTTTTGAATCAGCATCAGACAGTTAGACAAGCTCATTTCATCAAAACAGTCTGTTCCCAGGTCTTTGTGTAGGTTGTTTGAGGTATAGAGACACAGAAAACATTAGTCATTTGTTTATCTGATGATTTGCCCATAAATCATATTTGAACCTGTTAATGCTGTTACAGCACAGATGTGGAGCAGCACTTTGGAGGTTGAAGAAGTAAAAGAACTTCAGTTAGACGTATCTGTCCTGCCAGGATGGAAGCTCAGATTCACAGTTTTGTGCAGTTTCTGGGAAAAGTAAAGAACACACAGCGAGGTCTCTGGGTGTGTTGACAAAATATTCCATTTGTTTGTGCTGTTCCTCCCGACCTGAAGGGATGTCTCTGAGAGGGAGGCGTGTCCTCAAGTGTGGCGTGGGTCTCCCAGCCTGCACTGGCTGTGTGTGGCCCCGCAGGTGTGCACAGCAGTGTGGGCTGGAGCTGGCGCTTGCCAGTCTCAGCGTCCTGTCTGTGTGTGTGGTCCAGCAGGGGAGGCCCGCAGCGAGCTGGATGAGCTACAGGAGGAGGTGGCTCGCCGGGCCAGGGAACAGGAGCTGCAGAGGAAGAAGGAAAAGGAGAAGGAGGCGGCCATGGGCTTCAACCCCCGACCCAGCAAGTTCTTGGACCTGGACGAGCTGCAGAATCAGGGTACGCTGAAAGAGGAAACAGGGACCAGGGAGGGAGGCTGTGTGGCATTAGCGTTCAGGTCCCTGGGAGTGCAGTGTGTTCATTGAGGTCTGGTCAGGACTTTAAGGCCTCTTGGGGGATACCGAGAGACCATGTAATTAGCTTGGCTGAGATCATCAGAGTTAAGCTCCTACAGGATAGGAGTTTAATCAGAAATGCTTCTGGTACTGTATCTGAACCCTTTGCATCTTTGGATAAAAGCATCTGCCAAAAGAATAAATGGAAATGGAGTGCAAGGGCACCCTTGTCATATGTTCTTAGAAACGCTGTGTCCTGTTTCAGGATCGGTGAGGATAGGCAGCAAAATATCTTAAAAATAAAAGGAGAACCAGGACTAGAGTCTCCTTGAAAAAGAAAGGTTGCTTGTATTTAAGGACGAGATTTAAAGTTGAAGTTTGAAGTTGGTAGATAGAACCTGTAGAGAAAGGTGCAATGTTTTGTTTCCCACCAGTGGGAAACCATTAAGCAGGTGATCACGTCAAAGCCACTTCTGGGCCACATTAACACTGTCTCCTACTCACAGCAGAATGTTGTTTCTCTGCCCGTGGTGTGAAGATCAGCCTTCTGTGGTAGCGTGCGTGTCAGGCCCTGCTGCTGGAGATGGCTTTTTCAGTGTGTGCTGTGTTCTGTGCTTGGGTTCAAACGGTTGTGACAGCTGAGATCTGAATGGGAGTGCTCTGCATTGTACACTGCTGACTTGGGTTTCATCTGGATCGGGACTTCTCAACCTCTTCTGGTCTCATTTTGGGAAATCAGCTGAATTTAATGGAAATGATGTTGCCATTTATAATACATTAAAAGCAGAACCACAGTGCCTGTGTCAGTTGTACCTGCTACTAAACTTGGGGTGAGAAGTTTCTCTTTTTTCATGGAGATGCCCCGGACAGTGTCTGAGGACTGGGCATCTGGTTGAGAACCACTGGTCTAGATGCAGAGAGATGGCATCTTCCTTGGGTATCTACAGTCAACACCCTTTTCACCCAACACACACATTCTCACGCTGGACTGGCGGGGTAGCGGCTCAAAGCCTGCAGTGTGCAAAGGGGCCTCCTGACTGGTTCATGCTCAAGCTGATTTCTGTGATCACGGGTTCAAGCTGGGTCAGTTGACAGAGAGATTCGTTAGGTGGCCGGCGCTCGCAATGACCCCTATGGCGTCCCGAGCTCTTGCAAGTTTGCAGTTCTGTCAGTGAGGGACACAACTCTCCAGGGAGTGCCGATTCTCCTGTACGGGGCTGTGCTGTCTGGGATGTGCCGATTACTTCAAAGGTGGGCAGGAGGAGTCAGCCTACACTTCTTCATTCTGCCCGCAAGTGATCACAGGGATTGCAGCCACGAAAAACACAACCGATATTCCCAATCTGGTGGATATAACAAAAAGAGTTGGTCATTCCAAATTCTTAAAGAAGAAAGGTTGCAGCATCAAGGATATGCCTGATTCTCTCCACAAACACAGTCATCCTATAAAACTGGTAGCCCCCTCCAGCTGAGCTTTGAGAATGTGTTCCTGGCCTCTGTTTAAAGAGCCCCGTTGGTGTGTTATCTGCAGGGAAGGGTGACAGCTTTGAGAGGTCTCTGCAGGAGGCAGACTCACTGTTAGAGCAGTCCCTGCGGCTAGAGCAGGGCGAGGACGTGGCTGCAGCGCTCGCTGTCTGTAACGAAGCTGTGTGTAAGTAACCCTAACCTGCCTCCGCCTGCTGCCACTGCCACTACACTAACTGTGCGTGATCGTGCCTGTCTGTCCCCGTGGGTGTCTGTGTTTGTCTGATGTGGGCAATGGGCCTAACACAATGCCTATTGCTGTCGTGCTTCCAGATGTGGTGAGGAGGAAACTGTAAGGGCGCCTTTAATTTGATGCGTTCAAAATCACCAAACTTCTGACAGAGTCAACCCTGTGGACATCAGAATAAACAGGGAAGCACAGAACAGAAGACACAAGTAGAAACTGTGGGGATGTGTTTATAAAACCGAGAACAGGAGGCACTTCTTTACTCAAAGAGTTGTGAAGTGTGGAACCTGCCACCCTGCCCTGTAGTTGAAGCTGATACCCTGGCTTCTTTCAAGAAACAGTTGGATGAGATCCTGGGATTAATTAACTGTTAGCTAACAAATGAGTATGATGGGCCCAATGGCCTCCTCTTGCATTCATAGCATTGCATTCTCTTGTGTTCTTGTGTAATGGCATTAATTCCTTGTGTAATGAGGAATACATTCCTCATTCCAAAAGACTGGAGGAATATTCTGTGCACCCTGCTGTAGGACATGGACCTGAGTCATTAGAATAGGAGTTTGAAGTCAGGTTGATACCTTAGGGGAAAGACTTTATTTACACAAGCCTTAAGAGCTGTAATAATGTATTCTCCTATTGAGAGGAATACAAAGACATTAAACATACACTTTAAAAATGTATATACTGTACATCTTTTCTAATTCAGAAAAAGCAAGAGAATTGGCAGGATTGGAAGGAGGTGAATATTTTTCCAAGGCACTGTATTTAAATGACACTTTTTATGTTTCATTTTTTAAACAAGACAACAATTGAAAAAAAAGTTTCATTTACAGTGACAACCTGGCCTAAGCCACAGTAGCATGATAAAACCAAACAGCAATGAAAAGAGATTGGTTTAGAACTTGAAGATTAGTGATTCAATTCTAAGACCTCAGACACAAAGAAGGGTAGTTTTAGTTTGCTTTATAATGCATTCTCATTATTTACTGCAGCAAATTGGAAAAACTACAACTGCTAGTGCAAAACACAGCTATTACATTTCTCCAGTTTAATAACTGAACTTTAGTTCTCTAAATACATTTTAATTCAAATAAATGAATTTGTAAAGAGAGATGCATTACTGCAGGAAATTGGATGTTTTCCCCTGAAGTTTGTTCCCTCAAAGATCAAAGTAAAACTTGAAAAGTATTAGAGTTCAAACTTTTTCTGTGGGATTTTCTTCCGGCCTTTAAGAATTTGAACACAAGTGCCTTGTTTCCTTTCAAAAACAAGGCAGGGGGCAGGTGTGCTTGAATTATTAATGTCAGAGAACACTTGCTAGATTGTTCTCAGCCTAGATCCAGGCCTTTCTATATTGTGTGCCCAGGGTTCCCGTCCAGGTAAACAAATAATTCTGTGTGCCTTTCCCTCCAATATTGAGGGGAACATCTCCACAGGCTGTTTACAAGTTGCTGTGGCAACTAATGGGGCCAGCCAGATGGTTGCACCGGGGAAGTGACTGGATGTTATGGAAAAGCTGGATCTTAAAATGCTGACATGTTCTTGGCACAGCGATCTTGAGCTATGGGTGCTGTTTTGTGTAGCAAGACTTGTGGGGGTTGTAGCTGCCCTGCACGCTGTGCTGTAGCTCCCCAGGCCCCAGGTCCTGCTCTGCCTCTCCCATCAGAGAGGCATAGAGTGGGGTCTCAGAATCTAGTATTGATCTACAGTATGTCTGTCTGAACAAAACTCATCTATGTTTTTGTTTCTGAGTGCACAAACAGCATCTGTCACACCAGAAATAGGATTTAAACGCAATATGAAAATCCCTAAAGACAGACAAAACCAAGGAACATAACGCACTGATTTAATCTCTGTACTCTTTCTAGTGACACAGTCTGTCATCTCTTGTGCTTACATTTTAGATTTTAACAGTTTAACCATTGGTTATTGTGTTTAGAGATATTCAGGCAGTGCTGTGCTTGCAGCCAGGCATGTCTTCTACAAGAGCGATGTAAGAGAATGATGCATTGGCATTTAGAGTATGCTCTGAGCCCTCACCCAGGCGGCGGCAGCAGACCCCCTGCTCTGTAGTGCATTTCACACTCAGAAATGAGTGTGGCTTGTGACTCCGGGAGTGCACCATGTTTGAAATGGCAGTGACAGATGTAAATGGACTCTGATCATTGTGTCCACTTGCTTGAGGACCTGGAAGTGAGCACATCTCCCTGCTGCCCGGGCTCGATAGCAAGGGCTGTGAACAGGCACGACACACACTGGCTGTTTCTAGCAAAAGCAGTGCAGACCAGGCATTCAAGAAGTGCTTTCACACTCCACCTTAATGTTATTTGTTCCAGAAACCATTACTATTGGCTTTGCAGCTTGTTTTATTTAACATTTTTGTCTATAATTTTACCATCTCCCTGTACACATGGTAGTTCTAGTGTAGCAAAAAAAAAACAACTTTGAATAGAATCAAGATGATCAAGTAAAACGCATCTAATCCACAGCCCTCCATGCCTAGTTCAGGGTGTCTGAGCCATTTCTCCCCCTCATGCAGCACACCCTTCTCAGGCGTGTGTGGGTAGAGATTCTTCCTTTCACGTTTTTAGTACATAGCGTTTTTTTGTGTTCTGTAACAACAGTGGTTGCATGCTCCCATAACTCAGCCTTTTTTTTCTTGCGTTTTGTTTCTATTTTTCTGCTGTTCTTTCCTTTGCATTGTAGCTAAACTAAGACTTACCATGCATGAGGGCAGTGCTAACACTCATAGCAGAACAGTGGCTGATAAGAAGCTGCAAAAGTGCATGAGGAGAGCTCGAAGCCTACAGCAGCGCATGCAGCAGCAAGAACAGACACGTCCACAAGGGGGCGCTCTGGCCCAGTCACAAAGGTACCAGTAACTGTATGGTGTGTGTAAGACCATGCCCATCTGGGAAGTACAAGGGGGCATGTTCTTTTTCAGGACACCTGTGAAACGGAAGTCACTTTTCTTTGATTCAGATCAGAAGACCAGTGAGCCCAGATGTTCTTGAGGAGCACAAATTAAATTCTATGTTTAAAATAAGCCACACTGATCTCCCAGGAGAGAACATGATTTGAGTTACCCCCGAATACATCAGGATGTTTTTCATTATAAGCACTAAAAGGTTTTGTAGACCCAGGAACCCCCTGATTAACACAAAGTTCCCTTTCTCCTTCGGTCACCTGGAGGTTAGGGCTGGAAAACTAGCTGGGCCTGGGCTAAAGGCCCTTCCAAAATCTCTTGAGAGATTTTCATGTTTATAAATGCTGCCAAATTAAAGTACAGAAGAACACAAATTATAAATCTACAGAGATTGCCCGTATGTTAGGAATGATATTTAGTTAAAGCCTGATGTTTCTAAAGGATCAGTAAGGCAGATCCCTGCTGGCAGCACTGGAACACAACCTGCTCAGAAGGAGAAGAGTTTTTTTCTTGAACGTGTTGTGCATGTCACGGCCTCACAGTACTGAAAGTGATAAGCTGCAGTATTCAGGCCGTCGTCATCAGCCATCATGAAGGTACATGCTACAAACAGTACCTTTCACCTTTTCAGACGAGCAGTTTTCATTGATTGATCAAGCTCCTTGCTTACTTGTGAGAAGGCAGCTAAGTTCTGCAGGATACGGTGTTATTCAGCTGAGTGGAAGTTAATGAGTGTTAAAAATCTCTCCAAATGTGGGGAACTATAATCAGTAGGCCCTGTCGTCACAGGCTCTGCAGTTGAGGTCTCTGGTGCAGAGAGTCTGTTTCTACCTGTATGGAGTTTGATTGGAGTGTTGTGGCGCATCCTAATAATAATTGAATGAATAATAAGGGACATATTTAATATGAATTATATTTAAAATATAATGTGCCTTAAACTGGTTTAAAAGCTTTTCATAAGAAACCAAGTGGTAAGAACCTAAGTGGGCAGTATTGCACTGGAGACCAGATTGGGATGTATTAGGTGAATGCAGTGTTTCTGTTTGCTAACGTTGATCCTTGTAGGTCACTGAGTGTCCTTTTGTCTCTCTGTCCCAGTGAACAGCCTGTCCCGCTCCAAATACTGCTGATGGCCACTCAGGAAGAGGACCAGGAAGCAGACCAGGATGCCGCTATTTGCCCGCCCTCTCCTCTCCATGCATTGCCCCTTCCCACTACTCGGAACCTGCACCCTGAACCCTCAAAACACTCGTCTCCCTTCCTCCCCCTCCCTGCGGGGCAGGCCCATGCTCCAGGATCTCTGGGGGACAGCTCTGAGTGGCTTCCGCCTCCTTCCAGCCCAGGAGGATGGGAGAAGAAGGGGGAAGGGGAGCAGGAGAGCCCCCCGAAACGCTGGGACAGCGCGGAGTTCTCCAGTGTCACTCAGAGCAAGCCTGGCTTGCGAGTAAGGCCAATACACAAATACAATGCTGTTTCCTTACCCACGCTGCCCCTGGACAGCAGGGAACAGCCTGCCGGCGAAGGGGAGAGCCGTGGCCTGGCACTCCCATCTCACCAAGGCGTGTCTGGGACATGTGCCGCACCAGTACCCCACACGTTGTCTCCCTCCCCTCCCAGCTGGTCTGCTGCCGACTCCTGGACATCTCCATCTGCTGAGCTCAGCTTACAGGAGCGGGGACAAAGCCACAAGGAGCTCTTCACGGGCTATCCCAGATCTCCGACCCGACAGCTGCTCGCAGCCCATATTCAAGATGGCTCTCCTGTCCTAACTCCCTCCAACCCTGGGCTTGCGCCACCCCCTGCTCCCCAGAACTGGTCTTCCTGGAGCCTGGACAGACCTGATGGAATCGAAGCAGCTTCCTTTAGAGGTCCCGATCCCCACCCTCACAGCTACCTCGCCACAGGCAAACCAGGTTGCCCCTCGTCTCCACGAGAGCCGGCAGTGCTAGGCCCTCCAATACCGGTGGAGCGCTGGGCTGAGAATGTCACGCGCTATTACAGCTCCCAGCCTTCCCCACCCACAGACCACACCCAGAGGGACGCATGCGGCTCCCCCAGTGAGGAGCTCTCGGAGCTGGACTCCCTCTACCAGGCGAGTCTGCAGGCTCCCAGCACTCCCAGGCCCTGGCAGAACTCCAGCCCACAGGCCTACAGCAAACCAGGTGCAGGTGAGCTCAAGGCTTCTGAACGGTAACGCAGCTAAGCCACCACTGGCCTTGTTATTAACCAGAGAGACAAATAAACTGTTTAATGCCTGTAAACTGATATCTAAACCTCTTACTACTTATCTGTGACAGTGTCAGCCTAGTAGAAAATGAACCATTCTAATGATTATTTGCATGCTTATTAATTGAGTGCAGATATTTGTCATTTATAACCAGTTCCTGAAAGAAAAGACTATTACATGTGACTGATTCTGCAGGCTTAAAACCAATGAGACAGCAGGTTTGGTCCCCTTATCTTGGCACTTTGCTCTGTACTATGTGTCCTGCAGCGACACCAGCTGTGCGCAAGCTGTTCTCTGGGGCAGTGCTGCCTGGACGCTCCAAGACGCCAACAGCCGAGATTGAGAGGAACGCTTACCGAGCACCTGGCTGTACCAGCTCTCCTGTCCACATCCATGAGGTAAGCACCAGGCTGTAACAGCCCCCTCCCTGCCCACACCCTCCAGTCCAGCACCTGGCTGCACCAGCACCCTGCTCACAGCAAGTTGCGCATATGGTATAGAGGCATGTCCACAGGATGCTAATGATGTGCTGGATATCAGAGACAGTTGTAGCTGTAGAATGTGACCTGTGTGTGTGAAAGGGTTCATTTTGAATTCGCTCTTTTTGGGGAGACAGACATGTGTTATGTGTGATGTTTCAGAGAACTGGAAGGCAGGGATGGTCAGAAGTAACCTTTCTACTATGTATGTATGGGTGCAGAGCATTTCAGGAAGTTACATTATGTGTGTATTTGTTGTGTACACTCTGGAAATTGGCCCTTTTCATAAATTAAAACTCATTTCAATCCTTTACTGAACTGAGCTCTGACTTCTTGCAACTCTACATAGCCTTGTTCATTGATTTTCATCTCTGAGATCTTGCAGAAGCAAGCAGTCTTGGTCATGTGTCATTGTGAGGTTATTTCTCAAAATTGAGTTCTTGATCCTCGTCATATTTTGTATTTTGTGCAAACCACCTGACTTTTTCGATGGCTGCTTATGCATATGAAAATGAAGAAAGAAGGCTGCTTGCGAATACTTTAAAGCTCCTTAGGAGTTTCACTGCCGATGACAAACTTTGAGGGGCCCGGTTGTGGGAAAGCAGGTGTGATTCTAAAACACCAGTCCTCAGCTGCAGCCCCCACCCCATGGAAGAGACCAGGCATGAAGCAGCATTCTCTTTACAGATAGTGGTTTCTTAGACCCCAGAAAGTGAAATGGGTGAAAATGTAAGCACTCCTTATCGTTGGAGTTGGTCACAAGGGCCAGAGTCTATAACCATGCCAACCTTGGTTTGATGTGTTTAGCTGTTGCTGAGAGAGCAACAGTACATCATTATGAGCTAACGTAATGCATATTGCATTAAAACACAACATGCACAAGATAAAGGGCAGAACTGGCTTGTATTCTGAGGGGCAAGTACTGCACTTCTATATACAGTAGGACTGAAAGGCATAAAAAGATGTTGGTGCAAGGTTAAGGTGAAAAAGGCTGTATGTAAAGGCTCTTATTGATTGGCAGGTATGTGATGTAATTGCAGGAGAGGTGTGTGGTTTCTCTCTCTACAGGTTAGGCAGGCAGAAATAACAGATGCCCGGTTTCCACAGGTGTTCTTGAGAATTTGACAAAGCAGCCGAGGTCATCAGTACGGTGGCTGTCATCTCACTTTACTGAGCAGTGAATCAGTCTTTCCAGTAAGCACACGAGAGAGATTAAAATAATGAGTGGAGAGATTGTGATGGATGATGGAGGAAGAGGAAATTGGAGGGAGATATTGTGATAGAATGACACAGGATTCATGAGTTGGCAGCTTTGAGAAAGATGTCTGTTATTGACAAGGACAACATCTGAATGGACTAATGCAGACATTCAGTAACAGATCTGAAACAGTTAGCTACTTGTGCAGAAAATGTATTGGGTTTTTAATTATTATTTGTTGTAAGCATTTCTATTATTGTTGTAATAATATTCTATTATTCTATGGTAATATCACGCTCTTTTGCAAAGCCTTGTCAAAATGTTCACTCGCCATTTGGGGCCATTATTTATCCAGTATTCTGACCACACGGGTTCACCTGTGGTCTGTGGATGGTCCTTCTGCATGAGCACGTACAGTATGTCAGACCCTGATCAGTGTTAGCTGGTCCGGGTGTCTAAACACCGCTAGCGGCCTTCAGCATCTGAACACTGAACGGTGCGAGAAGCTGCCGGTATCTAAACACTGAACGGTGCAAGAAGCTGCCGGTATCTAAACATTGAACGGCACTAGCAGCTGCCGGTATCTGAACACTAAACGGTGCCAGTGGGTGCAGGTTTCTGAATGGTACTAGCGGCTGCCGTTATCTGAACACTGAACGGCGCTAATGGCTGCCAGTGTCTGAACACTGAACGGCGCTAATGGCTGCCAGTGTCTGAACACTGAACGGCGCTAATGGCTGCCAGTGTCTGAACACTGAACGGCGCTAATGGCTGCCAGTGTCTGAACACTGAACGGCGCTAACGGCTGCCAGTACTGTATGTGAACACTGAACGGCACTAGCAGTTGCCGGTATCTGAACACTGAACGGTGCCAGTGGGTGCAGGTTTCTTAATGGTGCTAGCGGGTGCAGGTATCTGAACACTGAAAAGCCCTAGAGGCTGCTAGTATTTGAACAAGCTGCAGATGTCAGGGTCAGCTGTCTGAATGCCAGGTGTCTCTCCTCAGCCGGCACCTCTACAGCCCAGTGGGCTGCCGCAGGGCGATGACGAGACCTACAGCGTGGAGAACCTGCGCCGTGTCGCCCGCAGTCTCAGTGGCACCGTCATCGGAGGGCGCCCCGATCACATCGCCACCTCCCACAGCTTTGTGAGTGCCGTGCACACCCCCACACACACAGCCGAACGAACACCTCACTCCTCAAGGAGACCCAGAGAGGATGCAGGTTTTCACAGGGCTATAAAAAACAGCTAGTTCCCCATTTTCTGAAACAGTTTTGCTGAATCAGGAATTTTCAGAAACTAGTGTTTTGGATAATTAGCTAGTTCTGTGCTGTAGCCAGAAACTTTTAAAATAAAGGGAATTTGAAAGAGCAAGAAAATTAGGACTTTGAATGCTGTACATACTAACATCCTGTACAGTTCAGCCATTCTGATTATGTTGGTGGTGCATGTGTACATAAAACTGAATCTAGTTTAAAGAAGGAAAATGTACAGATACAGCTGGTGAAATCTTATGTGCAGTAGACATCTTAGTGCTCCAATTAGAAACACGGAAAACAAAAGTGAAACAAGGGATCATGATGAGTAGTGAAGACAAGGCAGTACAATATTACAAGTAAACAACAGTTAAGTCACTAATTTAGCAGTTGCTTTAAAGGGGAACTGCAGTCCCAATTTCTCAGACTGCCGATTAAATCTCAGTAACGAAATGAATTCAGTGACTAAAAATCCTGAACTGTAAGTCGCCATGTTGTTGCAAACATGGGTTCCCACAAATTGCGATGTGATGTGACCCCTTCCTGTTCATTAGACTTCATAGTGATTAATGTAGTATGATGTACGAGTGAATACTTACAGGTTGTGCAGCAGAAATTTCACCACAGAAGCGTTCCAACGTGATCTCCATGCAGAGAATGAATAAGTAGTATTTGTCGGAAAAACTGTCTTGAAATCATTCACAAGTCTGCTCGTTTACATTGTCATAGGGCCACACATGCCACCGGGCGTTTTGTTGCCTTGTTCTGAATCGCAGAATATTGTGCTGCGCATACCTGGAAATGTAATTTATTTTGTGATATAGTATAAAATTTTACAAGTTACTGTGTATATTTTAATTTTATTGCAGTTTCAAATGCACTCATCAATGCTGGTTCTTTCTAACTCCGAAATGCGGAAATAGAGTTGCAGTTCCCCTTTAAATGAATATGATGAGTGAAATTTTGTGTGTGAATAGCTGCTGATTTATTGACTGTGTTGAGTTTGACATCCCATCCGAGGGACAGAGATCAGTGGGCTTAAGTAACTTCCTCTGGGTGACACACAGTGGGACGGGAACAGAGCTGGGATTTGAACCAGAAACCTCCTGTCAGTCAGCTCTTCACATTGGTTACTAGATAGACCAGCTAGCCCTTTTGGAGAAACAATAGGGAAGAGTCAAGGAAAGTTTATTTTCAACGCCTACATAGGTGTGAGGATAGGTACTTTAACCCAAATATAACTGATGTATTTCTAAACTATATACCAGACACATATTGATCCAAGTACTAACACCCTGTAATCTGAAAAATACTGTATATTTTTCAGATTACAGGGTGTCAGTACTTGGATCAATAGTTTGTTAACCATATTAATAATAATAATAATAATAATTGCTTACATTGATATAGCGCTTTTCTGGACACTCCACCCAAAGTGCTTTACAGGTAATGGGGACTCCCCTACACCACCACCAATGTGCAGCCCCACCTGGATGATGTGACGCAGCCATAGTGCGCCAGAACACTCACCACACATCAGCTATCAGTGGAGAGGAGAGCAGAGTAATGAAGCCAATTCATAGATGGGGATTATTAGGAGGCCATGATTGGTAAGGGCCAATGGGAAATTTGGCCAGGATGCCAGGGTTACACCCCTAGTCTTTTCTAGAAACGAATTGGGATTTTTAATGACCACAGAGAGTTAGGACCTCAGTTTTAAGTCTCATCCGAAGGACAGTGCCTGTTTACAGTATAGTGTCCCAGTCACTATACTGGGGCATTAGGAGTGCTGGGTGAGCACCCCCTGCTGGCTCCACTAACACCGCATCCAGCAGCAACCTTAGTTTTTCCCAGGTACTGACCAGGCTCACTCCTGCTTAGGTTCAGTGGGTTGCCAGTTGTGAGTTGCAGGGTGATATGGCTGCTGGCTTAATATTAAATATGGCTTGAGGAACCAAATATCCAGCTTCTACACCTATGGAACTGTCATTTACCCTGTTAAGAAGAAATTAAGATTATCTTAAACAACAAATTAGATTACAGCCTATTCTAGCCTATTACAGCCACAATTCTAGTATCTCTATCTATGTAGACGCCTGTAAAATAGGTATTCATCGGATATAGTATTCCAGTACTTACACTACACAGGTTCACAGAGACTTAAACAACTGCAGACAGACCAGATAGACGTTTATTCCCCTTGTCTTACTCACCCTTGAGCTGAAGAATCTGTACATGGCCATGTATCTGTATTGCCATTCATGTCATCATTACATCACCTCCATATTGTTAGCTTTCACTTTTCATGTAGTCTGTACTGCCATCTGGTGTCCATGGTATGTATTAGCCATTCTCAGGTCTCTTGAGATTTGATACCGCAGTTGCTGGATTGATTTTCCTGAAACATCTGCTTCTACCTTTCATTTCCATGAGCATAGTAAAGGAAAACACTCTGGCTTAGTCATGGAAGTATTGCATACTTCAGCAAGTCTGATTTAAGCGCTGCATTCATGGCCATGTGTGGCTTCTGGCCATCAGTGTTGGCCACACCAGGCGGTTCTACTGAAATATGGCTAAAAAGTGAAGGATTGAAATCTCTGATTTCTGTGAAAATTTAGTCACCTACTCAAAATAAGTAACCAAACAAAATGTCTTCAATCTGGGAGAATAACAGTGATATATGGAAAAAGAGAATAATCTGGCATAGCTAAGAAGAAGGAGTATTTTTAGGGAGAACATTTTGCACTTAATTACCTACAAAAGGATTTTACTGTTGTTTTTGCTGTTAGATCAAATTAACCTTGCCTGTTAATGAAATTGTTGCTGAAAGATGTGAGCTCACCCAGGTGCTTGCAAACATTTGAAAGTTTCCCACATTTTCTCAGTGGCTATGCAGAAGTTCTTGCCAGGCACACTTCAGCCCCGCATGGCGTGAGATAACTGAGGACTGAGTCACAAGAGCAGTCCCACAGCAGACTGCCTGACTCGGGCTTTCATTTCAGCATCCCATCCCTCTGTTTGTGTTTCTTAAGTGCTGTTTTGCAGAGGGAGGCGTGACACCTTGTTTTGACTGTTTGCCCCGGTCTCGTGCCCCACCGCACGTGTGGTCACATGTGTGTCGCATGTTCTCATCACCCGGGTTTCTCATGTCTGTTTTTGTTTGAAAGGAGCCCTCGGTCAGCAGGACAAAGCATGTGGACACCAGAGTCCCGCGTCACGCTAACACCTCCCCCCACTTCACCTCCTCCCACTATCCTCCTGTGTTTCCCTCTGACCCCCAAAAATACCACCACCCCCAACACCACCACCACCCTGTCGCACCACCGCACCTATCCCAGCAGCCACTGCGGCCCAGCGTGGCGGGCCCTGCTCGGAGACTGCCAGGTAATCATGACTCGGGGCTTGTAGCGCCATCTGTCTGCTGTCACCATACTGCAGGAAGGAGGCCAGGAAACAAGTGCTTGCAGTTCAGAATACAATGCACACTGAAATTTGCATTCCTCTGCAAAATAGTGTGAGAGTCCAGTTGTTCCCAGTCACCTGCAGTAAGCCCTGCATGATGCACAAAGCTGATGTGTCAAACCTAGAACTGTTTGTGTCTGCACAGTTTTGTGCTTGGTGTTGTGTTGCAGCTCTGTTATCAGTGTGCCAGGGCTGCTCTTTTAAGCTAATTCTGTTTTTATGTGTGTTGAAATTAAAAACTGGTTTATTGAAATAGCAGTGAGCCACATTCATTATTCTAATTCCAGTGTTGCCTAGAATTTTTTTTCCCCCTGTTTTGCTGAGAATCACACAGCCTTTGGGCAGTGCTAATCAGTACAAACCAAAAAAGGTATGAAATGTAATTGAATGTAAACAATCCATATTCCATAAATAATTGTTTCATGATCTTTATAAATTTCACCACCATTTAGCTGACACTTTTATTCAAGGCAACTTCAATTCAGAACAAGCAGTGAGTATAGTATAAAAAATATAACAGACAACAAAAGCAGTTAGTTTGTAAGATAATGCAATGCAAGACAGTAACCAAAACAGTACACACCCAGGTTGCAGAATTAACCAAAGTACTGGGAAATCATGTGGGAAAATTGAATGGCATTAGACTTCATACACCACGACTAGCATATATTTAGGTGCCATTGTTTTTTTTCTAGATTATTGTTTTGTTGGTTTGTTTTTTTGGCTTCCTAGCTTAACCCTTGATATGTGTGACCTCTGCTTGCCCTCTTGCCCTCTGTCCTGCAGGAGATCACCAGAAGGTCGAGAAGTTTTTGGCTGTGCTTGACCGGAGTGAAGCTCTCCCCAGTGAAAACTACCACAGTGTTGCACTAAGTTATGGCACCCTGCCCAGGGCGCCTCGCAGGCCAGTGCCAGGGGCGACCCCCATGGCTTCCCAGCCCAGAGGTAACGCACCACGGCACGTTCCCATCGGAGCTGCGTGCTTCTCCCGCGTTCCTGATCACCGGGCACACCTACACACCAGCTGTGCCACCCTTGGCAGCAGTCGCCCTGGTGCCACGCAGGGCAGGACAGCCCCAGATACCTACAGCAGGAGACCTGCGCTGCCCAGTCCTCATGACGCCAACCGCCAGCCTGCCCACCGTTACCAGACCCTCCCGACCCAGCGAGCGGTATCTGCTTCAACCGCACAGCCTCTCCGCCTGGACATGCCCCCCGAGAAAGACTGGAGGGACAGCAACATCAGACTGAACCCCCCCATTATGAAGCCTTCTGTGGGCTCTGGTTTCCAGCCTGCCCCTTATACCAGGGCTGTGCTGAGCTCTGCCCAGCCCTGCTCTTTGTGCCAACAGAGGCCTACAGAGCCCCCTCATAGCTGCTGCCAGGCCTGCAGAGTGTACATGGCCCGTGTCCGCCACACCAGCTGAGAGATGCCCACAGCCTTGGTCACTCAGCTGACCCAGGCCACCCTCTGTCATTGCTGTGCTCTTTTGGCATGTTGCTCAGGTGTCAGGCGCTGAGCGTGGTGAGGTTCTGAAAGGAGGTCCTCCAGAAATGGGAGGGTGTGTGTTTGGTCCAGACAGCACTGATGCCAGTGCACTGCCCTCTTGTGGGATCAGTTCAGTACTATGGGAGACCCATAACAGGAAATAGATAGGCCAGTATTTTTTATGTTTCACATTTTAAAGCTTTCTTTGCTTTTGATCATCTTGTTTTTAGTGTGAGTTATTGAAATGCATTAGGGACAGGGATCATGCATTTTCTTTAAAAGTGACAAATACATCATATGGATATTATATTGTGATAATGTGCAGATCCTAGTCTGGACGTCAGTGTTGTTCAGGACTGGTTTTAGTTGTTCTGGTTTTTATTTCGCAGCTATGCAGGTTTGGAGTATCACGCAGATCCGTGAGCCCTCCTCAGTGTGTTTGGTTGAAGCGTTTGAGTCCAGACTTCGCAATGGAAAATTCCCAGTTTCACAAAACAGCTCTTCCGGCTGTTTGTACGTGATGATTTACAGTAGATTTTCCCAGATTTATTTCTAAATTTCTAATGCCTGCTATTTGGATGTTAAAATTCATTGTATGTCTTGCATTTTCAGATGGAAGCTACAAGGATAGGCAGGTCCTTTGTCAACCTTCCTAGTGAGGGAGTCTGCGTGCAAGGCCAATATCTGGTCGGGCATTAACTTCTGAAAGGGACAGGGGTGATATCTTGTGCCCAGGGCTCCAGCGTGTGATCCTGATCACACAAGCGGGACAAGGCAGGAGCGGGAGAGAATTTGTGACAGAAAACAAGTTAATATGGAGACTAAAAGGGGTGAAGCATAAAAAGTGAGAGAAGACTAAGGTTGAGGTGTCTGATTGCTTTACATGCTTCAGTATGTTGAATTTGGGGCACATTTCACATCTTCTGTAACTTAGCTTTTTTTCAAGTTAGCTGGCCATGCTCGAGTATTAAGCAGGTATTTCAAGTAAAAATATTTATAGTTAGCATTCAGTTTTCTAAGACTTACATCCTTTAATGCTATATTTCCTGGGTTTTTGTTTCTGCTGTCACTGATTATTGTAATTATTCATCACTTTGCTGTGGACAGGAGAAGTCTATTGAGATGTGAAAGACACACTTTTTCCTTGTTTTTGTTTCAGGATATTCAAGAGCTGGCATATAGAATTCAGCTCCTTGTGTACAGAAAATATGTGACTCTAAATTTTCCTAGGAGGGCTTTTCCTGTAGCAAACGGTGCTCTTCCATCTAGTGTTACAGGCTGCAAGTCCTGAATGTTAAACTTCAACTGACATCTTATATTTTTCCAAAGTGCTGTGGCCCAAGATTAGTAAACTAGCAGTCAGATGAAGCATAGTGCACTTAAGAAGTGTTATTATGGACCCCTTGTTGTCCGTGCTTGCATGATACTACTCATCACGGAGGGACAAGTTGGGATGAGGTGTAAAGACCACCTGTGACCACCTCTGGGGTTGTAGGTTGGATGTTGTGGGGATACATGCCCAAACTGTCCTGGCTGGGCTCCCGATTCTGCAGCTGGTTCCTGGAGCACTCCTGTTGAGAGTAACATACATGAATTTGTTAGGCTAGTGGAACTGGTTCCTTCCCTCTTCCCGCTCTGCGGTTTACAGTTCAGAGTGGACATTTTGCACCATGACAAACCGCTCTGAATCCTGGCCATTGCCAAGAGCAGACTTCAGCCGTGCACATCTGCGCAAGCGCACACACAGCCCAGTGGGCGGGCTGCAGCTCCTGGAAATACAGCTCAACGCCGTGAGCCACAGAACTCCCAGCCCTGTCCTGGGCATGTAGCTGCAGTGCAGTGTTCAGTGTGGATCTCAGTATACTGTTGTTTAATGCAATTGTACACAAACATTTCAGTAGACATAGAACTAAAATTGCATTGCAAGCCAAACTGGACTGCTCAGAAAGCCCATTCAAGTGAAATATATGTATTTTCCAGAATGGAGACACCTGTGAGAACGTCGGGTAACTTACTGTTAACCTAGGGACACATCTAAGGTGTTTCCAAATGTTTAGCTAGATTCTAAAGATTAGGCCCTTAGGATCTGGGGCAGTTTTGTGATATTTTGATCACTAACTGGCATGTCTGTTCTTGTGACAGGACCCTGCTAGAAGAGACACTTCTATATAACAGTTATATTTTAACTTTGTAGATCTGAAAGATTAAACTTGACAGTTTGGAGAGTTTGCCTTGTTTGTAAAGGGCGAGTGTTGACAGAAAATAGTGGTGATTTTGAGTTAGTTCCGAGAAACTTAAAACTACAGATTTTGGTGGCCTTAAAATGTTTAATGATGTTGTTACAATGAAGGCCAGTGTTTTTTAACAAATTGTAAAGATATCTTCCTTTTTTTTCAATTGACGTTTACAGCAGAGTGGCTGAGATGCATGTTACAACACATTGTGGAAGTAAACTATCTCTGCAAATGAGAGCAATGACTGCTTCAAGCATTTCTTTAAACCTATTTTTCAAATACTCTCATTTTTTATTTTTCCCCTGTGCACAGAGCTAAATTGAGTATTGTTAATGTTGGGTGGCCACTGGAAAAGTCTCTAAATTTGCAAGTAAAAAGTGGGGAATTCTACCAGTCAGGGAGGATTGATTGTGGGTAAAGGGATCTGGGATTACACTTGCAAAATACTCCAAGTAGACCAGAGTGAACTGTGCAGCTGCTGCCCTGGGTGGGAGTGTTGTAATCTAAAGTATCTAAAGTAGAAAGTAGCTTCCTTCCAAAGGGACTTGTATGAAAATAGATTTTCATATTCAAATACTAACCAAAGATTGCCACTTTAGTGAAATGAGAGGCATTTTGATCATTTTTTATTTTTTATTAACATTTATTGTTCACTGTAGTCTTGGCCTTTCCAGTGAATGAATGTGCAACACTGCCCCCTAGTGAATCCGCAGCAGAGACGCAGGTTACGGATTTGTCTGCTTGTCTATTTTTGTTCTGTAAACCAAAAAGATGATTTATTGCAACTGTTGAGATATGTATATAAATGTGTGTACAGATATTAATAGCCTTTGAAATGTGAATTGAGAGATAAGTCGACCCTGTAAAGGTTATTCAGATGGTTTACAAATAGAGTTTGTAAATGCTGCGATGGAAGATGGATCTTGTATTTTTGCAATAAAGTTATAATAATGTGCTCATAGAGAAGCACAGCACACTTATCTGTTGTCTTAGCTAAGACATTTCTGTTTCCTGTGTCCTTTTATTTTGCTGTCCTATTTTTGAATCATGGTTGCAATGAAATATGAAAGCTTTAAAATAGTCAACATTTGTATGGTACGAAATAACATGCAAAAAAATCAGTTACAGCTGATCCAGTGGCCTAAAGACATTGTCCAGGGAGTGGCACCGTGTGACTCTGAATCTACAAGCGACTGTGATCGAATGCAGGCAGGGGCAGATGAGAACAGTTAGTTTCATTGTCCTGCTGGAATATTGACTTCCAACCTATCCAATAATGGCATTATGTCACTGAGTTTTTTCAGTGTTCATCGATCCTAATGTAAAGGTAGGTGGTACCTGATGAATAAAAACAGACAATCTCACAACTTTAACCATGTTCAAAGCTTTTTCTTAAGATGCTCCTTGTCTCTCCCTCCAAACACTCCCTTTTAAGTACAATTCAAGTATTATTATCCCTTGGAAGAAGTTTGTTTTATTTCAGAATCCAACACAACAGTACAACAAAAACAAACATCAACCAAGAATTCAGTACAACAGTGTTTCAGCAGTTATATTTTACATTGTTTGGGAAATGACACACTGTAGCAGAGGGGCTGAACAATTTCCTGTATCTATTTCCATTACACCTGGGGGCACAGAGGTGTCTCCCAAATGGAAATAGTTTAAATTCACAGCAAAGGAGTGTGCTACACACTCCATAATGCTCTTAGTCTTAAGTACAAGACTAGACAGTATTTAGGTTTATTTGCACCAATGATTTTGCTGCTTATCTACACTAATTTTCCCAACTTATTACAATTACTGATGTTGGCAAAACAACAAATGATACAGCATATTAGAACACTTGTAGAAAAGGTAGAAGCAGACCACCTTAAAGTAGCTGAGTTTCCTAAGAATGGTATAAATGGTATAATATAACAACATACAGTATGTCCCATCTCAGGATTTTTTGTCTGTGACCATTCTCAAGTACAGTACTTATACTGTGCTTCTTGACAGCCTCTACAGTCTGACCATTAATTATAGAACACTGGAAATGTGTCACATTCTTCATAAATTAAATTATTAGTTATTTTCTATTCCAAAACATTTAACAACAAAGAGATCTAATAATACCATTAAATAAAATAATTTAGAATGGGCCCTTGATGGTTTTCTGGGTTCTTTAATAAGCTAACCAGGCCTGTTACCAGCAAACTTCATGTGTTGTCTGTGTGTTTGTGCTTACAAGTGTTAGTGTACAACAAAGGGTACAAGACAGCCTAGTAGAAGTGTAGCAATTGTCAGATAACCTTGTCCCCACTGTTCTGTTGAAACCTCTTTATTAAGAAGTCTAGAACCCATCTTATCAAGTTATGATTTAATGTGAAAGTCTTAGAGTTTCTGTGCTAGCTAGAGTGGCTGTGTTGGATTAAAGGAAGAAGAAGAATCAACAAATAAGATTCTTACAAATTTGTTTTGTGAAAAAACTTGGCATTCATAGGACTATAAAAATCCGTTGAAGAAGTCATCAGGCTTTTTAAAGTATCCAGTGGAAAACTGAAGGACAAGCAGCTACTGTAAGTAAACATTTTATGAATGGAAATAAAACTATAGATGAGAGCAATGGTGTCTGAGTCTGAGGTATCCCAGCAGACCCGCCTGTAAGCCTGGAATTGCCTTTCCACAGAAATGGTCTGGGGCTCATTTGCCCAATTCTGTACCCTTTAGCACCACAGGACACCAGGACACCCAGAGGAGGTCTCTCTCAGGTCACTACCCCACGGGGCTTCTGCACCAGGCAGGATCAGAGATGGCCCTCAACTGGTCCCGTGGCAGTGGGGTTTGTTCCAACCATTCATTCTGGGTGCAAGTTTGAAATTAATTAGCTGGTGTTAAATTTGAAGAAGAGAAAAGCATTGTCCCAGACTGCGTTCCTTGAGACACTGTTCAGTGTGTCTGGATCCCTACTGAATGCAGTACGTGGGCAGGGGCTGATAATACCTGCAGAAAGAGAAGAGGCTGGAGCCCTGGTAGTGGCTGTTGTAACAATTCCATCTACCACTGATTTGAGTGGGCAAAGCTTGGTTCAATGGGCTTAGCAGAGTCCGAGATACACATAATAAGAAAACATAGAGAGCGACTAAGATTAATTAGTCCATGACCACCTGGTCATGGAGTGACACAATAAAACTGATCTTACAAATCAGGGGTTCCCAACCCTGGTCCTAAAAACACAGCAGATTTTGTAGGTCTCCGGTAAATCAACAATATAATTGTGATCAGTTGGTAACCTGTTAAGTAATTGATCATTTAAAATTTCTTAAAAGACCTCTTCAGCACTCAAGAATCGTAGTTCTTTTGAACAGATTTGCTGCTTAAGTCATTAACAGCTGAAAGGAGCTCCTGATCTTTAAGAACAGATGCCTAATGACCAAACTGGTGAATTGAATAAGTATATGAGGTGGAAAAAAACTCCTGGCAGTGGGATTCAAACACTTAAAGTTATTTCAAGAGGGGTCAAACACAAAGTTTGCAAATAAAGAGGAGGATATTTCATAAAGCTTCCTCATTTAGTAGTTCAGTAAATCAAACATTTCTTCCAGCTGTGACTTGAAGGAGTCCAATGTTTGGGCCTCAGGCGCCTAGCTGAGTCTTTCAGGCATACACAACTTTGTACAGAAGATTGTCTAAGATTCTTTGATTGTTTCCTTGTATTACAATTATTAATTTTACTCTCCTGGAAAAAACAAATGTTCCAGCTGCAGAAGTTTAGTTTCTGACTGAAATGTTCTTGTGATATCCCTGATCAGATGAGAAACTAAAGCTTTATGAAAGCATTTAGTACCTGGCGTAATTGATGAAGGTTGATTTCAAGAGTATTGTTAATCTGTAAAGCTTTCAGTGAGGTGCTTGAAGAAGGCTTCATTCTGAAGTAAGAAACTAACACACAAACAGGTTACACAAGTACTTCCCAGAACCAGACTGTTGGCTCATGATCAGATGTACAGTGAGGATAGGGAATATGTCTGTGGAGTTAAAGTATTGCAGCAAAGGGGGAGAGACAAATATTACTGATGAAATAATATGTTCTGTACCTGCAACACAAAGGTATAATCTTTAACACTGTCCGTCCATTTTACTTCATCCAACCAAGGTTCACGGGGGAGCCTATCCCAGCAAGCAATTGGCGCAAGGAAGGGTACACCTTGGACAGGATGCCAGTCCATCACAGGGCACACGGACACAAACACGCACACACTCACACCAAGGCCCATTTCCCAGAAACTGGTTAACCTACCAGTATGTCTTTGGGCTGTGAAAGGGACTATAGAGCACCCAGAGGAAAACCACGAGAACAAGAGGAGAACATACAAACTCCACACAGATAGCACCCCTGTTCTGGAATTAAACCCAGGGCTCCACTTCTGTGAGGCAGGAATGTTAATCACTGTGCCCCCATGACACCCTGGCTGACCCATGTACTGTAGTCCTCAGGCTCCTTTATTCTTGACTGAACAGATTTCACTTTGATGTTTGATGTTTTATTTTGACAGAACTCTGTGTGCAGGGCTTCTATTGGGTGATTGTCAAATTTAGTGTAATCCGGGTCTGAAAATGGACCCCATACTTCACTGCCATGTACAGATGGGCAATGGGTTAGAATGCACTTTCGCCTACAGAATTTTATGAAGGGGAATTGATGTTGTAAAGGATCCTTGTTATTGTATAATAAATACAATAACGCATGCCTTCTTCCTCAGTGTCTTCACTGCCAGGACAGGCTCCGAGATGAACTGATTGTCAGACCAAGGTTTGTGTAGCTGCTTCAGTGTTCAGTGTAAAGTGGTGGCTGTTTCCCAGAGTTTTGGTTTTCTTCAGGAAGACCCAAACCCTGGTCCTGTCCCGATTGACTGTCAGTGCCAAGATTTGACAGACCTGCTCTAGCAGTGCCAGAACCTATGTATATTTTGGCAAGGCAATTTCAACTGAAAGTTGTAGAGCCATCTAGGAACACTAGAGGGCCCTAAAGTCCCTTTAATGTTAATATAGTTATTCTCCAGGAATCTCTGAGGAAATTGGATAAAAAATGCCTCTAGATGTGTAGCTCATGGTATAGGGCTTGATTTAGAAGATTTATGAGTGCTCTCACAGGAGGTGGATTTTGGACCAACGTTTTTAGAAACAAATGAAAGGAAAATAGTAGGGATTCCTTCAATCGTCTAATACATATTTCAAGTCTAGAATGAAGAAAAGACTATTCTGGTTGTTACTAGGTCATTTGGCAATCTGTAAATAAAGACAAAGTTACAAGTGAAAGTCCAACTGAGTTATCACTGATCATTAGAAAAGAAATTGGAATGTATAATTTCCCAGGAAGCTGTAAACTGGTAAATTGATCAGGTTGGGAAAGATGAGGAACAAAGAAATAAAATTCTGAAAATCGCATATCTGGGGAACAAGTAATGTAGTGTTTTGTCCCAAGGGATCAGACAATAAGAAATGAAGGTAACATGACAAAGCAGTGAAAACTATAAATCAGAGTGCATAAAATAGCTCAGGCCTGGAGTGAGTTTGAAAATCAGATTAATAATTAAATTTTAAACACTAGTTATTAAAGTATTGTTTTTGCATTTATTGCTGAACTAATAAACTGCACTGCTCAAACAAAACAAAATGAAGATCGCCCCCAAAACAGCTAGAAATATACAGTAGACAGGTGAAATAGGTGAGATAGCTTTTTTGTTCTGGTGGAAAAGTGTCCTAAGTGTCCTAAGCCTCTGATCTAATGCAGGTATAATCCAGAGACCAGCCATGGGCCCGAAGCAACACAGTCTGCTGGCTTACATCCTAGTCTGAGCCAGATCTCTAGTGTTGATTGATGACTTACAGTTGTAGCGCTGCTGCTGAATAAAAACTGATTCAGGTTGTCGACAAGAGTCCAAACGTATATTCCGGTGATCAAGCGAAGCATCCATGTTGGCATTGGCTAGCGATTTATGTACTGGCATTCCCCGGGCCGACACTTTGTTGAAACAAGGTTCCAGTCCCTATACAGACAACACTGGCCGTCACATGATTGTCTCTGAGGGTGTAAAAAGTGACCTGAGAAGCAAAGTTTCTGAGCTGTGCAGTGTCTTTTAAACCAGGACCAAGACAGGTGGTGGTTGGTCGAAAGTTTAGTGGGCATTTCAGACCCACATGGGGTCACCACGCCCTACAGGTTTCTAATTGGATGGTCAGGGTGAGAGATGAGTAACAATAACCTCTGACATCTAGGACCACAATCCAGATGTTCCCAAGGATGCCACAGACAGATAGGCACCAGGAATGGCCATTGATCATGATAGCCAAGCATGGCTGGGTGCATCCCCATTTGGGAGCTGCTCCTTATTTGAGAGAAAACACCTTAAATCAGAACTGCATGAATAGCTTCTCTGTGGGTGCACCACAGAGATGAGAAAGAGAGAAGGGGGCTCATTTAGGAAAGCACAGCAACACTTAATTCTGTCTTATTAATAGCATTGCCGCTACACAGTACATAAGCTGCTTGCTTGTTTAGACTTTTATTTAAAATCTGTTTATTCAGACAATCCTGAGAGTCAAACATCCCCTACTTCAACAGTCCTGTTTCCAACAACTCAAGCACAGGTTCTCCTCAACATGCTCTTCTCAACCCAGTAACAGGGAACAATGTCTGTTCTCTTATCTTAAACCACACTGTTTTAAAGTGTTTCCCGTTGGCCACATAGTGGAATGGGTGTTTAATACTTTGTTTCACAGTACTGTGGATCTGCAAAATACTTTTCTCTGATACTGCTTCCACACCCCTTGGTGCAAGTATCAGCCTTCTATCTATGGTGCAAGTCACGGATATTACTGACTCACTATGTGCCTCTGACCACACAACTACTGTATTGTCTACTGTGTTGTGCCTTTCAATACTGGACAAACCACACATGTCCATGAATTTACAACACAACCACAATGTTTTGTATTAAAAACTGATGTCACAGCAGGCTGTTGTATATACTGTATTGTAAGTACAAGGCCCCCTCCTATGATGATACATGTGGAAAATCAATCTCTTTCTTTTCTTTTGCTCTACCTTTCAACACAGAAAAGCCCTACTTTTGTGAACATTTTTTAACTTATTTGACACCAAAATCAGAGTTTCTGTTTTATCAGGTGAAATTGAATTAAACTGAAAGTTTCACTGGTCCTGAGCTAGATTTTGTTTTTGATGAAACCTGTCACTCCTGCACACACAGAGATTAAATAAAAGCCACCTTTCACTTCTGAAAGCAAACTGATTCTTAACAGCTCCCTCTCGGCACAGAATCGGTTCTTCGCTTTCTTTAGGGAATCTGCACACCTGACGTCCTCATGGAAAACCAGTGGCCTTCAGTACTTTTGTAAAGGGCAAAGCTAAAAAACATTTTTCTTTGGTTTGGTGGAGCTCTCTTTCTTATGCCGAGGACAGGCGTAAGCTGTCTCCCTGCTGTGATTCCCCACAGTGCCATTGACACACAATGACACAGGCACGTGGCACCACAGGTGAAAGGGAAGTCAGGTACCCCCCGTGACAATCTCCCCTGTGTGCTGGGCCTGCAGACACCCCTGCAGAGTGCTGGGGACACAGTGGCTTTGTTACAGACTGGAGCCGGAGGATGAAAGCTCCATTTCTCCAGTGCCTTCTGTTCCCCTGCCCCCAGTGACATATCTCCAGGAGCAGGCAGACATGAAGCTGATTGCTCCTTGTCCCCAGGCAGTATATTTTGAAATTTGCCATCTTCTCAAGGAATGGTATGTATTGACTTCCTGAAAATGATGGGATACATTCAGAGCACAGGTTGAAGGTCCAAATCCAGATTTGCCCAGTTCAAGCCTGTGCAATGCCAGTAGTGGCCAGTGTCTGGCCACACATCTGGTACTGCCAGTAATTCAGTCAGACAGGTTATAGTTATTAATGAATAATTATTAGTTATCTTATTTCTGGATACCATTCAAATGCCTTGAAAATAATGGTTGTATGGCTTTTTTGCAGTTTAATATTTGTCTTAATTGGTATCTGTTCGGGCTGAACGCCAATAAACAAGCAGCACCCTATGTGGTGTGTGTTGGTATCCTTGAAGGCAAACAAATCCGCAAAGTATAGTCCGAGAAATCTGAAGGTCAGGATCTGGGTCGAAAAGTCTGGAGAGTTGATCAGGAGAAAAAGCGCGGAAGGAGTTTGCTAACAAGCAACAAGCTCATTATGGTGAGAGACTCCAATACCAAGCGAGGGAATGTGGGATGTGAGGGTTTAAATAGTGGAGGAGGTAGGTGTTATAGATTAACGAGGTGATGAGGTTCAATTAATGGCAGGTGCCGTGCGTGGTCATAACAGTATCCCTACTTTTTCAGTTCTGTAGTAATTATTCATGTTTAACTGCATTTACAGCACATTGTCACTTTTCCTACCATGGGTCCCAAAGAACTTCTCACATGGGAGGGGACCCATTTCATCAATAACATGCAGCCCATGAGTCAATAGACAGTCTGGTCCAGCAGCCCCACTGCACAGCAGATCAAGGGAGGAGTGAGAAATTGATTTACTAGTGAAATTAAAGGGACCTTTAGCAAGCAAGCCCAGAGAGGAGCTTAGTCAGCACTATCGTACTCTTTTAAAAAGCGTTATGCAATGAGTATCACAGATGTCGGAAGGGACAAACCGTGGAGAGGCAGGAGACTGGAAAAAGACCCATATGCGTAGTGGCGGAACAGGGGATTAGCCCGGGCTCAGTAGTTCAGGAGTCGAATAGAAACCTATGCCCTCAGGTAGCGGACGTTTAATACTTCTTTCAAAGGACAGCACTTTTCTACAGATCTGTATCCCTTCATATATTGGCATTGGTTTGGAAGTTCTCATCCAGAGGGAAGACCTCTGGTACATCATCACCACTAAAGCAGCAACCTGGATTTCCTAGCATGAACCTGAACCAGTTCATCTCAGTACTGACCAGGCCTTGCCTAGCTTAACGAAGCTCTTGTAAGATCAAGCTAAAAGATAACCCTGCTGCCTCAGGCTTAGAAGTGACCCAGCTATGACCCCTGTTCATAGCTTTTGGATAAATTAGCCCCTGTGTGATATAATGTACATCTGAAAATGGCTCATGTCTTCAGAAGGCTCATCACTTGCTCAGAGCTCCCTGGAATACATGCCAGAGAGATTCCGGGATGAGAACTGGCCATCTGCTTTGTCAGCAGGGTGCTTGCAGGGCTCTTCAGTCATGTTCTCGGCAGCATGGTTTATGATCCGATGAGTGGGGCACAGTATATAAGACATGCTTCAAGCGAATCTCAGAGATGATATTTCTCATCATCATTGTTTCACAACTCATGTACAGTATTCTATTATCAAATCTGAAGATTTCTTGTCATGGAGATGCTCAGCAGCTACAGGCAGTTCTCCTTGTGTACAGAGAGAAGGTTCTTCCAGCTGTCAAACTGCATGCATACTCATAAATGATCACTGAATACAATGAACTGATTTTAAATCTTTTATTGAATGTAGCAGAACCTAAAAGTTGCTTTTGGGTTTATCTAACATACACATTTCAACAAATCAGACAAACAACATGGATTTTCATTCAGTTACTAAAGCAATTACTGAATTTGGAAATTCAACGTCCGGTGAGATAATTCTTCCCTATTACATTGTAAACAAGGAGGCTTGTGAATACATCTCTTTTAATCCAGTAGAAATATTGCTCTAGACCTTGAGACAGTTTTGCCAATAAATACAACTTACTTGTTAAGTCTGCATACAGATCACATTGGAACATTTCTGCAGTGCAATGTCTGCTGCACAACCTGTAAGTACATAAGTACATGTTGATCCTCTCAAGACCATGTACAGAGCCCTGCTATACGGTATTACCAAGTGTGCGTCAAACACAAAGCACAAAGTCGAAGAGACACAAACTATCATGCTTCCTGCCCTATCATCTCTTGTTTTAACCTTTAAATAGTTTTAATACACTAATTGCTAAAGTGAATCGCCTGCTAACGTACATATTTTATATATAAAATATAAGAAATCGTTTCAGGTAATTTCCCAAGAGTGAGTTAAGTCACTTACCTACAAGCATTTTTTGCAAACATTTCTAAAAAATAAAATCCAATCCTACTTGCTTATTGATTGCTCAAGGCCCAGAAAAGATCAATTCATGATTAATAAGAAAAGGCAATATTTCTATCAATGATTATGGTATGTGCCCAATGCATCACTATCTAGCTCAATTAGTGTGGAATTTCATGAAACCAATAGTAATGCTTTTGTGCATTGGAAAGTAGTGTGGAATATCACAAGCTCAGTTTCAGCACTGATATCGAAATAAAGTTAAATTGAGAGTGGTTCTGTGCTGAATGCCCACTCCGGTATTCTCTTTTTCGTACCTCACAAAGCTTTTATTAGATCTGGAATTGACAGCTCTATACATTTTTATACTCTCCAGTTTTACAACTGTCAACACACAGTAGATGTGGACAAGGTGCAAAATTCATATATGTTAGTTTGTGATTTTGTTTTCCTGACAACATCTTGTGATTGATAACACTTTCCTGACAACAGATCAGTGGATGATGCTGTCTCCCTGGCTCTGCATACAGCCTTGGAACACCTGGACACTAAGAACTCGTATGTGAGAATGCTGTTTGTGGACTACAGTTCAGCATTCAATTCCATCATACCCAGTCAACTGGTGACAAAGCTCAGGGGATTAGGTCTGTGCAACTCTGTCTGCAACTGGCTGCTGGACTTTCTTATCGAGAGACCACAGGTGGTGCGGATAGGCAATAAAACATCAACACCACTCACCCTGAGCACTGGAACCCCACAAGGCTGCTGTCTGAGTCCAAGGTTGTACTCCCTATTTACTCACGACTGCACAGCAAGACACAGCAACAACCGCATCATTAAGTTTGCCGATGACACCACTATAATAGGACTGATCAGTGATGATGAGGAGTCCACTTACATGGATGAAGTTGTACAGCTGCTTAGGTGGTGTTATAGCAATAACCTGGACTTGAACATAAAGAAAACGAAAAAGATAATAGTGGACTTTCGGAGACACAGGCCATACACTCACAGCCCACTCAGTATTGATGGAACGGAAGTGGAAACAGTCACCAGCTTTAGGTTTTTTGGAATTCACGTCTCTAAAGATCTAACCTGGACTGTGAACACTGACTCTATCATGAAGAAGGCTCAGCAGCGCCTTTATTTCTTGAGGTGCCTCAAGCGATGGGGGATGCCAATACATGTGTTGGTGAACTTCTACCACTGCACCATCGAGAGCGTCCTCACCAACAGGATCACCGTGTGGTATGGCAACACCTCTTCGCGAGAAAGAAAGGCACTGCAGAGAATAGTCAATATGGCCCAGAAGATCATCGGCTGCGGTCTCACAGAGATTAAACAGCTCTATGAGGACCGCTGCCGTGGTAGAATTCTGGCCATCACAGAGGACAGTCTCCACCCCGGGCATGAGCTCTTCACACCACTGCCCTCAGGCAAGAGATATAAGAGCATACGGACACTTACCACTAGATTCTTCAATAGCTTCTATCCACAAGCAGTGAGACTGGCGAACACATTTAGCCATCCCCCTCAGACCACACCTACACCATCACCATCTACCTCTTTATGATTTCTTATCTATTGCACATCTCCAGTCATTGTTTACACATCTGTATTGTTTACATTCAATCTGTCTACATGTTTACTTGCACATTGTCTATTGTTTGTTTGTACATTGTCTTGATGCACTGTTTGCACTTTGTCTTGTTTTTTACACTTGTTTTACAATCAAGAGACTTTCTGTAAGTAAGAATTCCATTGTACCAGTACCGGTTACATATGGCAATAAAGTTCAAGTTCAAGTTCAAATTCATCTTTCACCCATTAAATTGTCCAGTTTGAGAGTTTAAGTTTATTAAAGTATGCTCTTTATATAAATCTACATTATTTGCAATAAAAAAATGAATTAATGGGACATCACTGGAAGGGGGTGAATATTTTTGCAAGACCCTGTAGATCCCAGTACGGCTGCACTGTCTCTCTCACACCCACACACGGCTGCTTTCTCTTTGTGTAGTCAAGGATTTATGCCCTTCTGTTAAAGCACGGCATTCACATGCTGTACACATGCTTGTCATGGCCACAGAACACTTGACAGCAGTAACCCTTTCTCTACCAGGTGTCGAATCAAGTTTATCTGACTCTTTTGGTTTTAATAAGTTATAGTTGTAGGATGCTGCGGGCATCGCGGTTTCTCTCTGTTCTAGTTTCCCTTCTCCTTTGTCTGTTTTACTTGCTCTGATTTTATCAATAGTCTATCTTGTCCTCATTTGTTTGCTGTGCAGTTTTTAACAGGCATTTTAACCAGCATTCTGCACTCCTGGTGTCCACATTTAAAAAAGTAACCCATTACGGTTACATGTTTCCTAGATCAAACTGTAGAGAAAAACAATTAGTAACCATGAGATTTTCTGAGTTTCCCAGTTCTTGTTTCACACATCATTGCCTGTATGTTTGGCAGAATTTTGTTCTAGACTGATGCAGTGTCAGTACTGTATGGAGTCCTGTTTACAGCCCTGGGTACTACAGGAGGACTGCGGCTGTACAGTGCCTGTAGGAATACAGCACCGTGATGCAGGTTGTCATTTCAGCTCTGTTCCGCAATAGCTACATAAATAAATAATTGAGCCCTTAATAACAGATTTAATTTAAATTCTGTTTTTAGTTCCTTAACATGCAGGGGCTGTGTTTGAACTATTGCGTTTCTTAAATAAATCAAAATCTCCAACCTTTGTACTGTAGTAAAGAACTCGGGTGCAATGAAAAGGCCCCGGGCCCTGCTAGATCTATTAAATACTGCATCTAAAGCTACATCTTCTTAAACAGCATCCAAATACCTTTCAATATCTAGTGTACGTGTCCCCTTTTATACAGTACCTTTCCTCTAACGTCATCGAGATATTGGGGCCACGACGTAAAACTTTCCGCACTCCAGTACAGTACATCGTTTTCAATTTAGTGAATGAAGTTCAGAAAAAACCTTGAATATCCAGTTCAGCGTAGCTGACTTTTATTTTATAAATTATATTACTTTTATTAAAATCCAATAGTACTTGCTAATTGATTGCTCAAGGCCCAGAAAGGATCAATTCGGGACTGTATATAGTGTGACGGAGGCTGGGGGACACCCTCTTCTCTTCGTGTCTGTGGTAGTGTAGGTGCAGCGCTGTAATCCCTGTCCTTGTGTGTGTACCTTTCCCCGGTTCAGGTTAATAAATGTGTTGTTTAACCCCGTTTCCTGAGTTCTATGTTTGCTCCATTCCATACCACACCCCGCAGTCGTTACAATATTTTATTGTAACGCTTACGGCCGCCAGGTACTAAGAGCCGGCTTACCAGAGCAGGTGACGTCACCGCCCTTCCCAGTGATAGCAGGACCACAGGCCCTGGGTTGTGGGGAGATCTCTCTTCGGCTCACCGGGCTGGGTCCCTGTTGAATGACGTGGGAGTCCCGGGTTCGAGCCCTCGACGGTGGGGGGCCAACCTAATGCGACAAGGGCGCCCGCCTGGGCCCCTGTTGCGTTATATTATGTTTATGTTTACATCTGTACATCGCTGAGTTCCGATCGTAAGTGCGGGTGATTATTGCAGTGCTGAAACTAAGATGAAGCGCAGTAACAACCAAACAAAATTCACCCCCTTTCCATGGTAAGATCACATAAACGAGTGTTTGGTTCAGATACGTTTGTTTGAAATGTCGTTTAAAATGTTTAACATGATATTGTATTGGGTAAAAATGGTACTTGTAAATGTTGACTAATGAAATTGGGGTATTTGGGTAGATGGAACTTAGTGAACACAAATATTCCCTATCGCGTCTCTGTTACTTTGATTGTTACGAGAATAACCCACGCGCTTTAAATTGCATGAGCGAGGTTGACGCCCTTACGGCACCCTAACGCCTGTATTTACGTTGTTCGTATGGTCGGAGCATTCTGTGGACGTCATCTCGGTTTTTTTCGACTTTTTGGTCCCTACCGCTGACGTCCATCGGGGACCCTGTAATACAGGTGAGTATATTGTATAGGCAATCCTGTAACACGGGGACCCTAAGCTTGCCCTCACCTGGGCATCAGGCAGATCAGTGAGACCTTATGTAAAAATCTACCCGAGCTGCCGTGGTGTGTTTCAGCGGCAAGTTGTTGTGGAGACAGACTCGCAGAACTTACGTCACCGGTGACAGACGCGTCTGAAAATCTAAAAATACAACGAGAAAAGGAGGGTGAAAAAATAAAACAAAAATATGTATTTATATCACCTGCCTGTAGCTGCTTTTGATTAATGCCATGCCTATCATCATCGTTTCCCTTATACAAGCTGCTTCTGAAGAGACCTTCTCTTCGGACGCCAATATTAATGTGAAATACTAATGAAAGAGCTGTAGGAGGTTATTTGCAGATCTAATAAAGTTTTATTAAAAGCACAGTAGCTGGGAAATTGATGAGGAATACCAGAGGGTTTGTTCTTTATCAGATGTACTGTAAAATCATAAGTTGTAGGAAAGACAAGGTTTGGTTAAGCAATAGCAAATATAGGGAACGAACAGACCACTTGGCTTGAGCTTGAGATGGCTTGAGCTTTAATTCTGCCTGGGGTGTTGGAGAGACTACTTGGTTGTGGCTGAGATGCTTTCTACACACCTGGCCCTTCGTGTCCTCCAGAACCACCAGTGCACCCACAGATCAGCACAAGACAGTTAGACTACATAAAGGTTCAGTTTTTCTAACAGCTACAATCTATCACTATATACTCAAATAAACACACAAGAGAAAGTATTGACAAGGGACACACATAAGAAGTGTGCCCTATAGTCTCCCCCTAATCCCAAAGCACCACTAACGAGTGGGGCTAATTATTGAGCTGCAATTTACCAGGTGTAACGGTGCTCTGTCTCTCTCTGCTTTCAGGCCCGTGTCTCGGGTTCAGTTCCACCTGTTCAGCACCCCCACACATCCAATGTGTCGGTACTAACTGGGGAAATTAAGGGGTGTCTGGGCAATTTGTGTGTTGTTCAATCTGCACTACTATCTGCACTATGAGGCCTTGAGACTTTGATTAGAGGAAAAAAGCAAATACAAAACACCCGAAATCAGGAGAAACCCTGGCCATTATGCCCATATTTAAAGACCATATAACCCAAGAGCTTATGCCATACACCCATTTTATGTCACTCTTTGACACTAGAAGAGTATGTATGTTGGCATTAGGAAAGTGTGATTTAAATGCTATAAAATTAATTTCATTCTGATTTTTTTCTCTTCTAATTTCTTTTGAACCTTGGCTTAACATCTCATACAAAGGACATCGCATTCTGCAGCACAATGTACCCAGCCACCATAATGGAGCATCAGTTTGGAAAGTCTAGTCCAGAAGAAAGTGCACTACCTACTGGCACAGTAACACCACTTACAACAGCATCCCAGTACTGACCAGACCCAGCCTTGCTGAGCTTGTGAGAGCTGACCACATCAGCCTATAAGGTATTGTCACTGCTAATACTGTTTGTGCTAAAAGTGTTTGAGCAGTTTAACCAGTGAAGTGTGTTGTAGCCTGTTTGAGTCTGGTCTGTCTATCATTAGCAAACAGGCTGGGTGCCTTTTGCTTGCTGTCACCCCTGTGAGCTTGCAGTGCTCTCAATAAGAAGCACATCTCTCTGTCAAAGGATTTGAAGTATGTGTATGGTAGATACTGCTTAAGATTGAACTTCCAATCAGCGTGTGTCTGATTGGTTTAATTAAAGACTGGTGTACAGATTTAGATTTGTAAATCTAATAATAAATTAATATAAAGCTTAGCTTTGAAAAAAAGACAACAACCTTGACAACACTTGAATCGGTTTCGTTTGCTTAATAGTTCTGACATCATGTTACAAAAAGATGGAGAAATCAAAATGTCTTTATGGATGGGGTAGATTTGCATGGCATATGGTTTGCTGTGGATAAAATAAATCATCCAAAAAATAATCAATTCTGCTTTAAATACACTGTTACTAACATTAGGCCAAATGTGAAAGAATAATTATAGGATCTTTAATTAGCTCAAACACATCAGTATGGAGGCACTGGTGAGCAAACATGAAATATCAATTATTTCACATTTTTCACATGATTTGTAAATGATGTAAAATGTTATATTAAATGTTACATAATTTTTACATTTACATCATTCATAAAAATAAATCATCAAAATTAACAGCATGAATGCCATCAGTAGAGAGAAACACTGATAGCGCTTTTCTAATTGTGCTTTTTTATTTTTCAGGTCAGCAGCCTTATTAATTGTTTTCCTGAAAGTTGTTGTTAGATTTTAACAAAGTTAACTATTAATAGTAATATCAATAGATGTGTTTTGATCCAAAGGGAATACAAAAATAATTTAATGTAGCTGAACTATAGACTGTTTCTTTCCTCTTCTCACATTGCCAGTGAAGTTTCTTGTAAAAAGTACTTTTCTCTATAATAAGATGACGCATTTATAGTGTGTGAAAAATGCAATGGTTTGCCCATTAAGCAAAAATGTCTAGACACTTGTTTTAAAAGTTGTTTCTTCTTGGCGAGCATCTGTTTCTGATAACTCTGAAAAACGTGCAACAGGGATTTCGTTGCCATTAGAGAACAAGCTTGTGGAGGTGGGAGGTGGGAGATGTATTGTGAGCAGTGCAGACTGCAGCTCTATGCTATTCACCAGCAACAGAACGGCACAGCACAGCTGGGGGAGCCAGCGGCAGTTCTGTGCTTCTGGTTCTGCCTACAGTGTTAATAAAGCTGCTTCAGACGGTGCTCTGGTAATTTCCAGAGCGACTCGACCAGTACGTGCAAATTCTTTTTTCTGAACGCAGACTGAGGGGCAATAGTGAGTTGAGTGCATCTTATTCTTCCAACATTTGCGACCAATCTGAGACAGATCCTGTGTTACTGTTCTTAAAATTCCTAAAACCTTTCCTAAAACTGAGCTCTGTGTGCAGCAGGATTAAATAACTTCACTGTGTTTTCCAGCTTTTGCTCTAGGCTTATTGATTAATGGATTAGCTGTAAAAAAATGTGTATTTTGAATGGATCTAAAAATCACATTGCTTGGTTCAGAGACCTTTCAGCTATTACTAAGACTTCAGCAGGAACCAGCAGAGCAAAGTGGGTTTGAGCTGGCTTGCTGATATTCGGAGCCCCGAGCTCTGGGACTTGCAGTGTCACCAGTGGGGCACAGCCCAGTTCCCCATCGATGCCGGTGCTGCTGGTTGGCACTGGAGCTGGTGTCACCAGTGCTGTAGTGTGACCAGTGGGGTGCAGCTGCCTGGAGCTGGCAGCAGTCTGGTGGTAAGCTGTGTGTCAGCGCTTGGTCTGATCTGGCTGTTGCAGGGGAGGTTGTGCTGAGTCAAGATGAGTGAAGTTAGATCTGTTAGTTGGTTATAAAATAATCTGGACCAAGCTGCCCAGCTTGTTTCAAGAAATGGCTGTATGAAACTAGTTGCTCTTGTTTGTAACTATTCTTATGTTCATATATTTTAAAAATATTTGGAGATCCCATATTTTATTAAAGAAAAAACAAAGCTTCAGCTTGAAGCCAAAACAGATGTTTAAATAAGAGGAAGAATTGCTTATACTTATCACCACAATTGGATGATGCGACTGCAGCCATAATGTGCCAGTTCACCCACCACACACCAGCTTTCAGTGGGGAGGGGAAGTTGTTAACATAAATGACAACTGTATCCAACTCAACTGAGCCGTTAATTAAATCAGTTGAAAGCTAAAACAATGGTTATGACCTCCTCTGTAGCCTTTCTTATGTTTTCTTATTATGTTGAAGCAAATATGTCTGAAGGCCTTAAGGAACTGAGTATTTTAAGCCTGCTACAGTATATGCAGTTTAACAATTTCTGTATTTAGGTCATCGCCTCAAGGGTATCTTTTGCATTTTTTTAAGAATGTTTAGTAAAATGACTGTGGCAGTAAATGTCACTAGGTTTACGGTTACATGAACTACAGAATGCCTATGATCACAGAAATATTTAAATATTGTCTGGAAACATACCTGTCTGAGCAAAGACGTTGGTGAGCTGTTAGTCCTAGCTGTGGTGCAGTGGTTGGAGCTACGAGCCTTTAAGACAAAGACTGTGGGTCCAGTTCTCACATGAAACACTGCTCTTGTACAGGAGTGCAATTATTGAATGGAAAGATAAGTTATTTTGGAGAAATCCATCCATTTTTGTGCCAATCATTTACTGAAAATTACCTACTTGTAACCTCGTAGCCTTGAAGCAGTTTCTGTATTGCAATTACAATCTCACACAGCAGCATGGTTACGTGGAGATGGCTGTGACAATCATATTTCTAGTTCTGCACCCAAAAGTATCCAACCTCTGTCATTCCAGAAGTCCTTCAATTCACAATCCCCTGATACAGTACGTCTGGCTCTCATTGTACTGCTGTCTGAGCCATTTCAGATTTCCCTACACTGTTGCACACACAATAAAGCAATAGGTGCTGCTTAGGTCATCACTGTTCCATTATACTGACTGATGATGCACAGAAAGACTTGTGCAGTTGTAATCAATTCACCTGATTTGAACAACCTGAAAGAGAGGCCCCAGCTTATTGCTTAGTGTGACTTTGTTCAGAATCAAACATCGTTTGAAGGAGTTCTGGCACTATTGGCAGCATGAGAGAACAGGCTCCCTTCCTGACATTGCACCAGGAATATGTGTGAGAAGCCTGAGAATAAGACCTGCAATTTGCTTTTTCCATTGATGTTCTCTCAGGCTAAATTAATTATCTGGCATGGTCAGCGGGCCGTAAAGTGCATGAACACACTGTGCCTGTGTTTGTTTGTGTAGATTTAGACCCGCTTGAGGCACAGAAAGTATTGACTACTGGAAGAATTAAAGCATAGTCCTGCTACGATCTCATGACTGGATCAGCCGAGGTTTCTCTTGCCAACTGGGTCATTAGCAACAGCCAGCAGCCAGCAGGAGAGAATGTAGAGAACAAGTAATAGGTTTATTCCATGCTGAAAAGAGAAGAAAGAAAATACAATGCTTCGGCTGTGAAGCCTTCTTCAGGTGTGAGAAAGACAGGGCAGACAGCAAAAATTCAAAAGCAAAGAAAAACAAAAGCAGGGAGAGGGAAGGAGGCAGAAGGGGCAGAGAGGCCGCTCAGGAAGTGCAAATTGCAGAAGGGTGAAGAAAGGGTTGAAGTCAAAACCTGCATGAGAATAGAGAAGATTACATAAACATAAGTTGGTATTGAGAGAAAGGGAAGGTGTGAATCAAGTTTCAGGATCATTTTTGTTTCTGATGTCATTCTGCTATGGGAGTTGAGAAACTCTTCTTTGAGAACAGAGATAGAGAGATCTCTATCTCTATCTCTCAGTTGCACTGACTTCTCACATCATGAAGACACTGGAGAGGCTGGTCTTATCCCACCTGAGACCCCTGGTCAGTTCATCACTGGACACCCTACAGTTTGCCTACCAGCCCAGTGTTGGTGTGGAGGATGCGATCATCTACATGCTGCAAAGGGCCTACTCACACCTGGACAGGGCTGGCAACACTGTAAGGATCATGTTTTTCGACTTCTCCAGTGCCTTCAATACCATCCAGCCCTTACTTCTAAGGAGGAAGCTGGAGGAGATGCAAGTCGATGCCTCCACAACCTCGTGGATCACTGACTACCTGATGGGCAGACCACAGTCTGTGAGACTTCAGAACTGTGTGTCTGAACAGGTAGTGAGTAACATAGGGGCACCTCAAGGGACAGTTCTTTCTCCATTCCTCTTCACCCTCTATACTTCGGACTTTAAGTACAACTCAAAGTCATGCCACCTGCAAAAGTTCTCAGATGACTCTGCAATTGTGGGATGTATCAAGGGTGAGCAGGAGGAGGAGTACAGAGGACTGGTCAGCAGCTTTGTGGAGTGGTGTGGGGTGAACCACTTGGAACTGAATGTTACAAAGACAAAGGAACTGGTGGTAGATTTCAGGAGGAAAAAGGTCAAACCTACTCCTGTCTACATTCATGGGAGTGGCGTGGAGATGGTGGACTCGTACAAGTACCTGGGAGTGCATATCGACAATAGACTGGAATGGTCTAAGAACATCGAGACCATCTATAAGAACGGACAGAGCCGACTTTACTTCTTGAGGAAGTAATAGGTTTATTCCATGCTGAAAAAAAGAAGAAAGAGAACACAACGTTTCGGCCGTGGAGCCTTCTTCAGGTGTGACACCTGAAGAAGGCTCCACGGCCGAAACGTTCCTGGTCAAGTTGATGAGCTGAGGGCTGTTTTTGGCGCGGTTGAGGGCCCTATCAATAACATGGGTGGGGTATCCTCTGTTGATGAAAAAATAATACATTTTGAGTGCTTGGTTCTGGAAATCCATGTCGTCACTGCAGAGTCTATGTAGCCAGAGGAACTGTGAAGAAGGGAGGGAGTTTTTGGTGTGAGTGGAGTGAAAAGAGCTGTACAGGAGATAGCTGTGTGAATCTGTATGTCTAGAAAACGAAGAATGGTGGAAGATGTTAACTGTATATTTGAGGGATGGGTGAGAGTTAGTAAATTGCTGCAGGAAGTGCTCTAGCTGGTCATTAGAGCATTTAGCAGCACCAACGCAGTCATCGATGTATTGCTTTTAGAGGTCAGGGACATATTCCAGTATAGGAAGCAAAGAAGCATTCTTCTACCGACAAAAATATTGGCATAGTTACAGTACGTCCAATCCTGGTGCCCATGGTGACTCCACTAACCTGCTGATAAAAAAGGTTATTAAATGAGAAGATTTTGAGTGTGAGAACCAATTCCGCAAGACGCACTAGAGTGTGGGTGGGTGGATCCAGAACTGTGTGTTTGTCTAGAATAATCTTGAGGGGCTGTAAGACTGTCATTGTGGGGAATGATGGTATAGAGAAACATGATATCCATGGTATAAATGTAGCATTCTGGACCCTGAAATTGGAAATCATTGAAACGTTGGAGAGTATCCTTGATATATGAGGGAAGCATTTCAACCAGAGGTCTCATAAATCTGTCAAGAAAAACAGAGATGAGTTTGGTTAGACGATTGCATGCTGAGACAATAGGGCATCCTGTGGTGTTGAGTTTGTGGATTTTGGGAAGGAGATAGAATTGGGATACCTGGGGATGTTTTACGATGAGACAGCTTGCCTCCTGGGGGATAAAAAGATCCTGGTTGCTGATAAGAAGAAAGATAGTGGACACCACTTTCTTCTGGTAGTCAGTGGTATGAATGAAGAGAGGGCAGTGTGTTTCACTTCTTTATTCATCTCTTGCTCTTCTGTCATATGACAGCTGTCACGCCCCACACTCTACCTCAGAAACGCCGTTCTGTCCCTGTCACATTCCACACTCTCCCTCGCAAACGACGTTACATTCCAGGAAACTCTGCTTCACAATCTCATCCCTTATTGAACCCATCACATTCTCACATGCATCAGATTCCTCAAATTCTCACTCCCTTACCAATCATCCAATCACACCCCTTTCCTTTCTGTATTTAAACCCTTCCCATGCTCACTATTGAGAAGCCTTTCAACGTATTCTCCAGTGTGCGTTTCCAAGCCCTTCGACTGATCTCCCGTTACGAATCTTCTGCTTTCGCCACTTGACCTCGCCTTCTGGATTTCGTCTTTTGGATTGTTTTGGGTATCTTTCAATACCGGACCCTTAGCCTCCCTTTTCGACCTTGCCTCCTGGATTTTGACTTTTGGATTGTTTTTGGATATCTCTCGTTACCGACCCTCTGCCTCCCTTATCGACCCAGCCTTTGGATATCGTCTTTCGGATCGTCCCTTCGCTAATCTGTGTTCTGTGGGATTCCAGTCACGCATGAGGATCCTCCTATTCCACCTACAGTATAGGTTCCCTGACAACAGCGATATCAGTGGAAGAGCAAATAAGGAACTCTAGGCTCATCAAAAGTGGGATTCAGGTGAATTTGTAGAGTTATAAAGCTGATTGTTATTCTATCAACAAGAAACAAATGCTGGAATGAGAGATTGGGAGGTGTTCTGAAGAAACGCTTTGTCTCGGAAGAAAGCAGTTTCCCTTTACCTTCTTTGGCCACAACCCTTTTACGAGTTGCTTTGATGGACCATATTGGAAGACTTTGTTAGGAGCCACACACTGAAAAAGGCTTGAATTTGATTCAGTTACGTGTCAGGTCCTAGTGTCACAGAGATCCATAGTATTTGACTCCGATACAGTCTAGACATTGCTCTGCCTCCTCTATTCTGCCTGTTCTTCAACAACAGAGACAAAACTTCAGCACAAAGCAGAGATGAAAATATACAGCTAGGTTTCTTCCTCCAACAAGTGAAACTGACAAGACCAGAGCAATGGAGCATGAATAGAACAGACACCCCAGCTGCCCTTCTAGGTTATATGGTGTTGTTATTCAATGTCCTTCATGGTCAGAGGAATTTAAGTCAGATGCATTGCAATTGCCAGTGATATTTGATTACAGGCCTTTCAAATGATAAGATAAAACAATCTAAAAATAACAGGACCATGTGGTTTGCATAACATAAAGAATACTTCTTATCTCACTACATGTATACTGTACGTATATGTTGTTTCCTAAACACTTGTTAAGTGCCAAACGAAAATCAAGACGGCAACATGTTTTGTCTACTTGAACCTAATTTTTCAGAAAAGATTGTTTTTTCATGGTATACAGCCCTGCAGGATAGGAAGATGCTACAAACCACCAGTCTTTTAATATATTTTGATTGCTAATCAGCAGACGTACCACTGGAGGGTTTCTGCCTCATCAGAAACAATAGATTAATCTGTAGTGCAGGCTCACTGGCAGATGGGAGCCCAGAACATAGGACATTTTACATCACCCAGTTCACCTACGTGATCTGCTTGCTGGTGGCTTTGTGAACAGAGGCTATCATCTAGCCCAGTGTCAGACTCATTTCCTGTAGGACCTGGTGTTCTCTGGTTTTTATTCCATCATGTGTTCTCAGTTACATAGTGGGTCTAAATGTTTAATTAACAACATGATTTTAATTCTACTAACCAGGCATTGAGGCATTTATTAGTTATTACATCTTCATGAAGAGACAGTTGACAGTTTTGAATAGTAATTAACTATTAACGTAGGGGTGTAACCCCGGCATCCTGGCCAAATTTCCCCATCGGCCTTTATCAATCATGGCCTCCTAACAATCCCCCTCTGTGAATTGGCTTCATTACTCTGCTCTCCTCCCCACTGATAGCTGATGTGTGGTGAGCGTTCTGGCGCACTATGGCTGCCGTTGCATCATCCAGGTGGATGCTGCACATTGGTGGTGGTGGAGGGGAGTCCCCATTACCTGTAAAGCGCTTTGAGTGGAGTGTCCAGAAAAAGCGCTATATAAGTGTAAGCAATTATTATTATTATTATTATTATTATTATTATTATTATTATTATTATTATTATTATTATTAACAGCAAAGCACCTTGAGTAATATCATGTATGCGACAGGGCATCAGCTAGTTCTGCCTGGGAGATCATAGCTGCCGCTAGTTACTGCCTTGACAGACGGCAGGTGCAAATCTTCCAGTAAAAGCCTGGTGTTCTTTTCAGTAGGAGTGTGGAATGAGCAGAGGACAAGCTGCCCATCAGGGATTCTTAAACAGCCTGACAAGTAGCAGAGACACTGACGGCAACACCAAAAAAAAATAGACGAAGAAGTCACAAGAGCTAGAGAAGCAGTCTTAACTGCAGCAGAGATACTGACGACTGCAAGAGAATAAAGAGATGCACAGAGAATTATTTTTCTTTTTCCGCTTTTGGTAAAATTACAGGACTACTGTGCCTGATGCACTTTAAGCTTAAACGTGAACTGTCATTATTAGTGCCGTCTGTTAAAGTTTGTCTGCTCAGAAAAAGCAGCACTAGACCATCCAGGAAATGAGTTTGATTCTCATGATCTAGCTTTTTCCAAGGGAATCTTTCAATAATATGATTGGACTTATCCAGACACACAAAAAAATCCACCCATTCCTTTTCTACCTGCTTTATCCACTACAGGGCCATGGGGGGGAGCTTATCGAAATGCATAATTGTAATGCAAAAGTGTCTCCTGTTTTCAGTCCTAATCACAGACACTAAGAACAGGCTGAGCAAGCCTGCACATCCGCTATGCCACTGTGTCCACTGTCAACACGGCACACAGGATGTGTGTTACTTTATGTCTTAATGACAGATTGCATTACATACAGTAATTTGTTAGGAACTCTAGAGGTCAAACTAAGGAGAGAGAGAGAGCCATGACGCCTGGAAGGGTGAGATAGAGAACCAGTCATGAGCAACATCTGAAATGCACAGCTCACAGAGATGGACAGAAGGATGACAGTGGAGAGAGAAGCAGCACAGACAGCAAGAAGAGAGGTTGTGTCAGAGAAGAGAGCGGCCTCTCAGTAGTCTGAGGCAGTGCACAGTTGATGAAAGATTATTCAAACGTTCAAGGCAGGAAAGCGCCAAGACCTAGGGAGAGGAGGGGTTGAGAGAAGGCTTTTTTGAAGACAGTGGTTATGTAAGCAGTTTTGAACTCAGAAGTGTGAGGAATAGCAGGGAGAATGTCAAGGCTAGTGATCTGGAAAAGAGGAGTGCGGATGGGATATGAAGCATGTGGGCTTAGCTTCTGATCCAGGAGCAAAGAACAGAGGTCAGAGGGAGAAGGAAACAGTTCCAGGCTGGTAAATTCTTCTTGCAATCAGCTGCGCTGTTGGACTGACCTTTCTTGCTAGTCTGTGTTTTAGCAGAGCACTAACAGGTATTACTGAAGTTATGTGAACAGTGTTAAGATGCATTTTAAAATCTTATTTAAAATCTCTATTCTAGCCCTCTATTTTACGTTTACATATGTTCAAGCACAGTTGGTTTTAACCTAGTTCCTGTGCCATTTGGCTTTCACTACTGATCCTGTTGCTGCTCTCCGTTAGTCATTGTGCTGCAGAAATGGGTTAGAGCTTATAGGCACATTTCCCAATAACACAAGCCATTAAACTGAATAGGTCCACTATTAAATCAGGTCAGGGTTGGGTTGATTTAAGAGCACCGCTGTCAGAGAACCATGCTGTATTTATGATTGCATTCTTGGCTTAACCAGCCATTTCTAATACACCTCTTAGTTCTTAAGCTTCACAGATGTCTTGGGTGGATCTGACACTGTTGAGTACCCCAAAGAAATGGTGTCTCATTATATTCTGTAAATGCTGTTTCCAGCCATAGCTTGGCATGAGGTTGCTGGGGCTGAGTGGGCGTGAGTCACACAGGGTATCTAAACCATTTGGACTAATGGTGCACCTAAAAGTTTGTAGTGATGCCAGAATGAGATAAGAACTTAAGAGCAACAGGAGGCCACTCGGCCCATCTAGTCCATCTAGTAATCGATCAAGCTGCTTTTCCAAAGAAGCCAGGGTAGCGGTTCACCAACATGCCTGGGCAGCTTGTACCATACTCCCACAACCCTTTGTGTAAAGAAGTTTTTCCTGTTCTATGTTTTAAATGCACTTTTCCTTAGTTTCTATTTGTGTCCTGTTTGCATTTCACTATTTAATTCTGAAAAAGTCCCTTAGCCTAAGATGAAACATGGTAATCTATGTTATTCTGTCAGTATAAAGTAGTCCTTTATAGGAGGTTGGGGATTTTAATTTGCTGTAACAATCAGAAATTGTCTCAGTTAACTACAAGAGTACTTGATGACTTCTAGGAAACAATGAAACAATAATTTACAGTCTCACACACAGATTCTAATTATACAATATACAATTTATTCATGTAACCAAAACATGCATAATAAACAACAACGTAATCGGATATGGATCTGTGAAATGATCTGTTGTGAATACGAATGCTGATTGTTCACTTAGGGATTACAGTGATCAAAATGAATATTTTAAGTCAAGATATGCATCAACTTTCTGTCAGTCTCATACTGTATAACTAAATCACATTGTTTAGTGATTTTTACTAAATCACTGCATTGCATTTTCTCAAACAGTATATTCTCAAGTAAATATACTGTAACGCAACAGAGGTTCAGACGGGCACCCTTGCCGCATTAGGTTAGCCCCGCACCGCCAGGGGCTCGAACCCGGGACTCCCACATCACTCAACAGGGACCCAGCCCGGTGAGCTAAAGAGAGATCTCTCTGAATAGTCCTGCTATCACAGGGAAGGGCGGCGACGTCACCGCTCTGGTAAGCCGGCTCTTACACACCCTGATGGCCGTAAGCGTTACGCTCTCCCCGGCTACCACTCCCAGCATGCCCAGCAGTACCACGAGTGCCTAGGGGTGCTTCCTCCTCGCCACCAGGTGAGGGCGTTGCACTGCCCCCGCCTGAAGTATCTTGCGTCTCGCCAACGTCGAACACACCCCTCAGGCTGTACTCGTACTCGGCTAACTGCTGTGGAACCCTGCGTGAGCGGCCGCTGCGCTGCAGTGACGGCTGGTGACCCACGGATGCCCCACTATCGGCCGGCTCCAGCCCCGGCTGCTCCAGTAGAGCCTCCCCACACGGCTCCTCCTCCCGGGCCCGGTAGGGGGCCAGGCGGTCTCGGTGCAGGACCACCACTCTCCCCCGTGTTCGCAACCGGACACGGTAGCAGACCTCGCCCACCACCCGATGGCGCCAGCTTAGGGCTGAGGCCTTTGCGGTGGCGCGGGCTGTACACCCAAACCGAGTCCCCGGGCTGGAAGGCAGGCCCCCTGCAGCGCAGGTCGTAGTGCCGCTTCTGCCGGACCCCCGCCTGAATCAGGTGGGTCCTTGCAAAGCTGTGCATCCGCCACATCCGCTGCTGCAGGTTCCACTCGTAGTCCGGTGCAGCCGGCGGTGCAGACCCGTTTCCGGACGGCAGGCCGAAGACCAGGTCCACCGGGGTTCGCATTTCCCGGCCCAGCATGAGCGAGGCCAGGGTGCACCCGGTGGATTCCTAGACCGTGGTCCTATAAGCCCAGAGCGCAAAGGGGAGGTGCCGGGATACCTGGGTGGCGAGCGTCCGATTAAACCGCTCCACCAACCCGTCGCTCTGGGGATGCAGCGGGGTGGTCCACGTCTTAGTGATCCCCAGGCGCTGGCACACTCTGGTGAAGACCCGGGACTCGAAGTTACGCCCCGGGTCACTGTGTAACTCCTCCGGCACCCCCAGCCTGGCAAACATCCCCTCCAGTAGTGCATCGGCCACCATGGGGGCACTCTGGTCCAGGAGGGCGTAGGCGTCTAGCCACTTCGTAAAATAGTCCATGGCCACCAAGACGTAGCGGTTCCCGGCCTCTGTGCACGGAAACAGGCCCAAAACGTCCACCCCCACCCGCTCCATAGGAGCCCCACCTGGTTTTGTTGGAGGGGGGCCCGAGAGCACTCGGGGGGGCCCTTCTGCGCCACACACACCGCACACGTTCGGCAATACCGCTCCACATCTCGGTGGCAAAGACCCCAATAAAAATGGCCTCGGAGACGCTGCAGGGTTTTTTTACCGCCGAAGTGCCCCACGCCCGGCTGGCCGTGCACTGCTCGGAGCACACCCCCGCGGAGCGACTGTGGCACCACCAGCTGCCACCGTACCTTGCCATTGGAGGGTACCCGCCACCCCCGGCGCAGCACCCCGTCCTTTACCTCCAAGGCCTCCCACAGGGCGCAGAGGGCCTTGACGGACTTTGGGTATGGGGCGAGCTCCTCTCGCGTAGGCCGCACTCCTGCTGCCCTCCAGCGGAGCACCGGCCCCACGTCAGGATCAGCTGCCTGAAGCTGCGCCAGGTCTGACAGGCCCACCCCCAGCGGCCCCTCCCGGGCCATGGCCGTGATGCTCGCCTCCACCACGGTGTGGACAGCCCCCTAACGCTGCTCCCGCCGGGCGCAGTGGTGGCAGTCCGTGGCCTTGCAGGGGCGCCGCGAGATAGCATTGGTATTGAGATGGCGAGACCCCGCACGGTGCACGACGGTGAAGTCGTACTCCTGCAGGATCTCTATCCATCGCGCCATCTGCCCCTCCGGCTCCTTAAAGTGGAGCAGCCAGGTGAGGGACGCATGGTCGGTCCTCAACCGGAACCAGGTCCCGAACAGGTACAGCCTGAAGTGGGGGACCGCCGCCATTATCGCCAGAAGCTCGCGACGGGTCACGCAGTAGTTCCGTTCATCCCTAATCAAAACTCGACTATAGTAGGCCATTACGCGCTCCCCTTCTGGCCCCTCCTGCGCCAACGCCGCACCCACCCCCGAGTTACTCGTGTCGGTATCGAGAACATACTGTAACCGCGGGTCGGGGTAGGCCAGCACGGGGGCCCCCACCAGAGCTTCACGCAACCGGCCGAAGGCCGTCTAACAGCCCGAGTCCCATTCGAAACGGCGGCCCTTGTCGGTGAGGCGGTGCAGTGGGGCAGCGATGCTGGCAAAGTCCCGGATGAACCTCCGGTAGTACAAGGCCAACCCCAGAAAGCTGCGCAGCTCCGCGACGGTGCTTGGAGTCGGCCAGCCCCTCACTGCGGTGACCTTACCTGGGTGGGTAGCCAACTCTCGCGGTCCAACAACATGCACTGCCTAGAGGTTCGTCAAGGCCTGGTCGAAACCCCGGACATGAATAAGCAGATCGTCCAGATACAGCACACACTGGTTCCGCGGGACCGATGCCAGCACCCTCTCCATCAGCCTCTCGAACGTCGCTGGGGCATTGCACAGGCCAAAAGGCATGACAGTAAACTGCCAGAGGCCCTGGCCGATGGAAAAGGCCATCTTCGGGCGAGCATCGGGAGCAAGCGGTACCTGCCAGTAGCCGCAGCGGAGGTCCAGGGAGCTGAACCAGGTCGACCCGGTGATGTAGTCCAGGGTGTCATCTATCCTCGGGAGGGGGTAGGAATCTTTCCGGGTGACCTCGTTCAGCTTGCGGTAGTTGACGCAGAACCTCCACGAGGGTTTTTTACCAGTACAGCTGGCGCCGACCACGGGCTCGCGGAGGGCTCAATCACCCCCGCTGCGGCCATCTCCCGGATCTTTTCCTCAGCGGCGGTCCACTTGGCGTGAACCATGCGTCCCCGTGGGATGCGGATGGGCCGAGCGTCGCCGGTGTTGATTTCGTGTTGGACCGGGGCAGTGCGGGTGCAGTCCTCATCTCTCGCCGCAAAGAGGTCCTCGTTCTGGGCGAGTAGCTCCTGGAGCCGCTGCCGCTGGTCCTGATCGAGGCCTTCGCAGCTCTTCTGGTAGAGGTCCTCAATGGCGCGCCTCGCTTCCACGCAACGTTTGGCCCCCACCTTATCTGGCCCCCCGGCCGACTCGGCCTGGCCTTCACCGGGCCTGCCCTCCACCAGGTGAAGTCACTCCCCCTGCCACACCAACTCCTGCCGGCCCAAGTCCAAACTGGCCCCCACTCGCTCCAGTAGGTCCAGCCCCAGAATGCAGTCCTCCTGGATGGGTGCAAAGTAGCAGGGGTGGCACACCGTCACTGCACCTACACGGAAGGCAAGCACCTGTTTCCCCCGGACTGCAGCAAGCTGTCCCGTCACGGTCCTTAGCCGCAGGCTGGAGGCCTCCCATCCTGGGGGGTTGGTGCCCTCAGTGTCGGGGAGGACGCCCGGCCGGAGTAGGGGCACCGTCGGGGGCTCGAACCCGGGACTCCCACATCACTCAACAGGGACCCAGCCCGGTGAGCTAAAGAGAGATCTCTCTACAGCCCAGTAGCTGTAGTCCTGCTATCACAGGGAAGGGTGGCGACATCACTGCTCTAGTAAGCCAGCTCTTACACACCCTGATGGCCGTAACCGTTACACTCTCCCCCACTTAACTCGCTGTCCCTGGCGAAGGGCTATCCCATCCCACTGCTGACACCAATGTAGCATTTACAGGCTCTTTTCAGAACTAAGGACCAGTGGAGATGCGATTAAATTTTTAGGAACTTTATTTTCTTTTCACAAAAAAATACAGGACATCACAAATCAGAAAGCTTTACATTAATATACATACTTAAAACAGTATATATGATCACATCTCATTATATTTTGACACGGTAACAGTTACATAGCAACAATTTTCTTTTTTTCTGGTGCAAATCACATTCTTTACTTAAATATGATAATGTTTTTCACAGTTTCTTGAGATATTGACCTATGCTCTCTATTTCCCACAGATTTACTGCTTCCTCCCTCCCTTCTCTCCACAGATCTCTGAGGTAATAGTTCTCTCGGGTGATGAACAGGGCCAGGCTACCTGCTGCCTTGACTGGGACCTCGATGCCTTTGAACAGCCCCATGTTCCTCACTCTCCACTGGGCGTCTTTCCCACTGTTCACCACGGCCCAGATCCTGTCGAACACGTCAGGAGGAAGTTTGACAGGAGAGATGCCGTATATGACGAAAGCAGCGGTCAGGGTAAATTGGGGCGAGAGGGCCTGCAACCAATCTTCAAACTGTGCCCAGAAGGCCTAAGCAAAAAAGCAGGACCACAGGAGATGGGTCACAGTCTCCTCCTCGCCGCAGCCCACCCTAACGCAGCGAGGGCTGGGGGTGAGGCCCCTACGGTACAAGAAAGTTCGTACCGGTAAGCACTGGTGGACGACACTCCAGGCTAAATCTCTGTGAATGTTGCACAGAAATTTAGAGGATGTGTGTTTCCACACCTTCCTTGTTTGGGCTGATGTTAAAATGCCCACAGGGGTCTGCCTATTGTTCTGGGGTGCAACGAAATCTTCCAGTTTTTGGACGCTGACATCTCGGAGGGGAATATGGCCAATTGGGTGAGATCTTAGAAAACTTTCAACTGTCCCATAAATTGCAGGGCATGTGTCAGAGAGTGGGACATCCAGCTTGGGTCTGACACCCCACACCCTGAACACCTCCCTACCTACCCAGAGCCTGGAAAAATAAGTCCAGGTACGCGCTGCAGGTGCTGTTGCAAAGCATCTCAGCACTGAGGCCAGGAAAATGCACAGCAGCTTCGTAGCAATATCTGGGACAGACTTCCCCCCTGAGGGTATCGGCCTGTACATTATTTCCCTTCTGAGTCTTTCCTGCTTCCCACCCCATAGAAATTGAAACATCAATCTCCTCAGCACCGCCACAACATGGTGTGGGATTGGGAAGGTAGAAGCCAGAAAGTTCAAGACAGGCAGGAGCTCGGCTTTGATGACCAGCACCTTCCCTGTCATGGTGAGGTCTCGGTCCTTCCATTGCATCAGTTTTTTGTTTAAGATTGGCAATTTGTTCTGCCAATTTACTGTTCCCATCTCTTCTCCAAAATACACCCCCAGGACCTTAATTCTCTTCTCTTGCAGGCTGAGATCATGTCCTTCTTTTGGCTCCCTCCAGTTCTGCTAAAAAATCTCACTCTTAGATTTGTTAATTTTTGCGGAGGAAGCCAAAGAGAACCGATCACAGCACTGCAGAGCTCTGCTAATTGAGGCATTGTCAGAGAGGAGCAGGGTGACGTCATCCATGTATAGAGATGTCTTTAGCTCTCCTCCCTCACTTCCAGGCACTGGTATCCCATTAATGGTCTGATCCTGGTGCAAGGCACAGGCTAAGGGCTCCATAGCCAAAATGAATAACAAGGGGGATAATGGGCAGCCCTGCCTCACCCCTGAACAGACTTCAAAGGGGCGTGATCTATTGCCATTAGCCATTACTCTGCTGTTGCTACCTGTGTACAGCAGGTTAATCCACTTTCTCATGATGGGGCCAAACTTCATGTGCTCAAGTACCGATGTTAAGTACTGCCGGTTTAGGTGGTCAAAGGCCTTTTCTAGGTCTACACCTAAAATGCACAGAGGGAGGGAGCGATCCTCTGAGTACAGACAGACATCCCTCAACAAGGCTAGGTTGTTGCTCATCAGGCGTCCTGCTATCCCACAAGTCTGTTCTTTCCCTACCAGTGAGGCCACTACATTTTGTAGGCGCAGGAAAAGGGCTTTGGACAGGATCTTAGTGTCCACGCCAAACAGGCTAAGGGGTCTCCAGTTCTTTATGTCATTCTTTGCTCCTTTCTTAAACAAGAGAGAGATAGTGCCTTCTCTTAAGGAGTCAGGCAGCAATTCTGTCTTATAGCTTTCCTCGAATAGGAGCAGTAGCGGATCCTGAAGCAGATCCCAAAAGGTGCAATAAAATTCTTTAGGGAGCCCGTCAGCACCCGGAGTTTTCCCCTTATGTAAGCTCTCCATAGCCTGTCTCAGCTCTTCTACTGTCAAATCCCTCTCAAGTACTTCCCTATCTTCTTCACTCAAAACATTTTCTAGCTTTGAGGTAAAAAATGAATTTCTTCATCATTTACCTCTGTAGAGCTGTACAGTCTTGAGTAGAAGGCCTCGGTGCAGGAGAGGATAGCATTCGGCTCTGTTCTTTCTCATCCCTCCTCATCAACTACACTTTCCATGACAGACTTGGAGCCTACCACTTTCCTGAAAAAGAAGCGAGTACACTTCTCATTTTCTTCCAAGAACTGCACTCTGCTTCTTAACAGCACTCCTCGACTACTTTCTTTGGCTATGCTCCGGATGTCCTTTTTTAAAAGGGTGATATCCTCGAGCACATCGAAGCCACTGTGCAGCATCGTGTAGAGACGCTGCAGCTGCCTCTGTTTCCTGGCTAGCACTCCTCTCTGTCTGGCAGCAGCCTTCCTTCCCTCAGCCATGAAAAAGGCCTTTGTCCTCACCTTCACCTCCTCCCACCACTCTCTTACTGACCCGTACAGACACTGCAAGGACAGCCACTGTAATAGTTTCTCCTTGTAGCGGGATACTACCCCCTTGTTCTCTAGCAGCTTTGTGTTGAGTTTCCAGAGGCCTGGGCCAAAGACAGTCCCACCCTGGAGTTCCACTCTACACCCTAAAGCCTGATGATCTGAGAAGAAGACAGGCTGAAGAGTGACCCCAACAACTTTCAATTCAATTCAATTCAATTCAAGGTGCTTTATTAGCATGACCGATAGGTACAATCAGTGTTGCCAAAGCAAATAAAAATAATAAAATTAACATAGAACAAAACAAAAAATAGAAGTAAAATAAAATCTACAGACATGTTACAGACATTTACAACAAAGACATATTATATAATATCGACATATACTGTAGGCGGCTGGAGCATTATTGGGAGACAGACTCACTGTTCCTCAGGCTTTCACTCTCTCTGAGACAAAGCAATAGTCAATTCTGGAGCTGCTATTCCTCCCTGACCATGTATATCCTGCTGTTGTGGGATATATACATCTATATGTGTCTGAGAGCTTAAAGTCTTGAACTTAGTTTTGCAGGGCCAGTGAGCTGGAATCCAATTTTATCGGAGAGCTAGGATACAATTAAAATCCCCTCCCACTATCACGTCTGTGCTACATAACAATAGGGGAGAGAGTGCCTTGAGTAGCTCCACCCTTCCTCCCACGTCAGTAGGACAATACACATTGATTAGCCACAGGTTAACGGTCCCCCATTCCACATCCACACACAGCAACCTGCCATCTATGACCCTGTGAATTCAATTAACAAACCAAGCACTAGCTTTATTCATTAACAACCACACGATCTACAGGCACATGAGGAGACTGACGGAACACGTACATATCTTTAGGGTGGTATACTCTTATAAGACTACACAGGGCACTAGAACTACTAGGACATAATTTACACGGGTAGGGTCAGCCGCTGGTCATCATGCTGACCCTCAGACTCTCCCCATCTACCACTCCCAGCATGCCCAGCGGTACTACGAGCGCCTAGGGGCGCTTCCTCCTCACCACCAGCCGAGGGCGTTACAATACATTTCCTGTGTTTGTTATAGTCTTCTCGTGAATGATGTGATTAATGAAGTTACTCCATATCCAAACTGGTAAAAGCTAGCTGGGTTTCTGCTGCAGATTCTCAGTGCTGGGAGGATCCCGACAGTGGGGAGAGAGCTTTTGCTTGCGCTGGGCTCAGGGAGCTCTGCCAAAGTCGTGTCCTGCTCACACTGTTCTTTAAAAGAGTCTGTGCACAGTTTGTTTTCCCGAGGTTCACAAGGTAGACAAAAGGGGAACTTGGTTTGTTCTGTGCTATAGCTTTCTGCAGAATATTTAGGATATTCTGACTGTTGACTAAAAGAAGGGTTGAACTGCTGACTCAAATCATTCAAGAATTCCAAATCGGGGAGCATGTAACCATCAAATTAATTTGTTAATGCATTCCAAAAAAATATGTAAAGCTACTGTAGATGAGGTGAATATTTTTCCTAATGTCTGCAGGGCATCAGGATCAGTGACACAAAGTCTTTTCACAAGTCACAAAGTCACAAAGGCTGAGATGGTTGAAGAATTAAATTATATCTTCCCTCTTGTTATTTGCTTCTGTACTGACTGGTTTTAATAGGCTGCCACCTACAGCAGGTTAACTGTCTAATAATAGGTAAGACAGGACCTAGTGTATTAATAAAGGAGGGCAGGTGAAATAATGAAAGAACTTATTTTGAATTAAATTACAGTTAAATTAAAATTTTAATTAAAAATATAAAGAATGCTACATACTGTATATGTTTCATATCTATTTCAAATACTACTTACCAGTATGGTTCTGCTCTGAAATAAGTTTTAAAATCAACGCCTTCATATGTGAGTTTCTAAAGCAAAGATCTAACAGATTTTATAAGATGTCAAATAGTTGATGGCCAAATTGCTGCTGCATCAGTCACAGAAGTACAACACTGTTTAATGTATCAAGGGGAACAGTGTCAAAAATCATGAGGGAATACACCAAACAAGAAAAAACAGCAACAGTGTCGTAAGTCAAAGCTCACTGACAGGGACAGACAGACAGTTAACAGGATAGTTGCTAAAGACCACAAAGCAATGGGCTTAAAAATGTATTTTTATATTTTATTTATTTATTTTCTATACTTCGTTGAACATCGTGAACTTCACAAAACTGATATTTATGGTAGGGTTGCCATTCAGGAACCACCTCTTACCACGGCCAATGTACAGCACTGGCCTGGTGTAAGCAGCACAAAAGCCGGTCTTCTGAGCAGTAGAAGAAAGTAATATGGTCTGATGAGTCGTCTTTTACTCTTTTTCCTACATCTTGATGTGTCCATGTTTGGAGATAGCCAAAGGAAGCTTTTAATCCACACTGGCTGTTTCCAACTGTTAAACAAAGTGGTTGATCTGTTATGGTACTGTATGGGCAGCCCTCCTGTGGAAGACATTTGGTTTTAATTATTAGTCTGCATGGTAGAATTACAACCAATGGATACAAAGCCATTTTAGATGACCAGGTACACTCTATTGTGCAAACATTTTTTCCTCAAGATGTTCCCATATTCCAAGATCCTGTACACACTGATGAACAGATTCAAGAGTGGTTTGATGAATACCAGAATGAAGTCAGACACCTTTCATGGCCTCCCCAATCACCAGATCTATACATCATGAAAATTATTAATAGGAATCATCAATCATTATTATAATCAACTGGAACATTGAGTGTGGGTAGATTTCCACCTCCTTCATCTCTCAAAGAAGTGGAGGCTTTCCTGCTTGAAGAATGGTCCAATATATACAGTATAAACAGTTCAAAACTTGTAGGAAGGAGACTTCCAGGAAGGGCTTCCAATTCCTTATTAGTTAATAAAAATTCACATATTGCTCCCCCTGAAGTTTCCACATCACCCCTTCCTACAGACTGAGTGCCCAGACTGAGGGCATCACACACTACTTACCATGATTTATTGTGACTTGTAACCAGGTATCAAACAGTAGCTAATGCATATACATTTTATATAGTTTTCCAAATATGTAGTAAAACTACATCTAATAAAACCCTGCATTGCTTAGGGTCAAGTCTGCTAGCATGTAATGGACCTAATTAAAAGGTAATCTGGGTGGAAGGAATTTACAGACCCCACTCTGTATTGAAAAATGCTGCCTGAATCTGACTGTAGCCCATGGTACTGTAAATTTCCATTGTTTTTCTTCCATAAGGGAAGCTTTCATATCAACAGCAGAACTACTAGGTGGCCAGCCTGCCTGTTAACTACTGGAACACTCATTCCAACTGCCGTATTTGAAGTTAGGGTATTCTCTGCCCTGATTAGTGCTGAGACTTTTATACAAGGTGATTTATATTTGTCTGACTGTATTCAGCTGGATGTGTTGGTGAGTGAAGTTTCTTGCTCATGGGTGTCACAGCAGGCCCCCTGTCCAGTGGGACTTTGAACTTTGACAAATAGATGTGTGAAATTCCAGGACATGCCGCCAAATTTGAAGTCACATACAAGAAAAAATTAAATACAACTGTTTCTATATAAACAACGTCATGTATAGTAGCATGTTCAGAGTATAGGCCTGAAAGTTCTGTGTATATGTCCAAGACCCTCACGTTAGAGTGGCTCATGTTTGCCGTACATAAAAAAATGAGAGTTGAGGACGAGCTCTGTGTGTCACCGTCATCATTTCCTGTCTGGATGAGATGACTTTGCACTTTGAGGCAAATGTAGATTAAACATTAAAATAAGTTATGATGATAATATTAAAGGCAGCAGGGTGACACAGTGGTTAGCATTATTGCCTTGCAGTGCTGGGGACCTGGAATCGCTTTCTGGGGTGCTATCTGTGTGGAGTTTGTATGTTCATTCTGTGTTCTCATGGCTTTCCTTTGGGTGCTCTAGTTTCATGACAAATAGGTGTGTGAAATTGTGAGATTTTAGAATTTGCAGTGTCAAACACTGATTTTGGTTTTCTTCTGTGTTATTTTGTAATCCTGTATTCCAATACAAATTAGTGCATTCTATTTAATACAATAGATATGCTCTCCCTGTGTTTGCTTGGGTTTACTCCATGTGTTCTGGTTTCCTCCACAGCTCAAAGACATATTGGTACTGTAGGTTATAATAATAATAATAATAATAATAATAATAATAATAATAATAATAATAATAATAATTGCTTACACTTATATAGCGCTTTTCTGGACACTCCACTCAAAGCGCTTTACAGGTTAATTGATTAATTGGCTTCTGGGAAATATTGGCCCTGCTGTGAGCCTGTGTGTGTTTATTTCTGTCAGCCCTTTGATGGATTGGCATCCCATCCAGGATGTTCTCTGCCTTGTGTCCATTTCTTGCAGGGACAGGCTCTAGCTCCCCAGTGACCCTGTATTGGATAAAGGGGTTAGAAATTGGATGGAAAGATTATAGTATTAATAATTATAATATGCTCAGGGCTGATAGGGGTGGTGTGATATTTTATGTAAGGGTGCTTTGTGTACCCTTAGGCTCAGGAGTAGGTGTTAAGGTTCAGACCCTAAAGAACATAGGTTCATATCCTAGATGGGACTGTATTTGTTCTCTTGAGAATTAATAAAATAAAGAAGCTTCCTTATGTATGAATAGGCACTCACCAAGTTGTCATTATCTTGTTAAATGCAAGATAAAAAAAATAAACTTACTGTCTGGATGGATATTCTCTTGGTTTAGTGAAACTGAGTGAAAAATGCACAGGCATGTACCCAACTGAACAAACAACATTCCAATTAAATGTTCTCAAATAGCAAAATATAGAGGTTGGAAAGTTGCTATAATTTAAATTAAGGCAGTCAGTCATTAGATGAGCTCCCTGAGGTTTTAGTACAGGCTCCTGGACCTGGGGATTGCTACCAGCTACCAGAAATGACCTTATATTAAAATAACTACAGTTCACTATGTGTACAGCAAGTCTGTCCAGTCCTGGTCCCAGAGGGCCGGTGTGTCTCCAGGAGTAGCACCTGAAAAACTGAGAGAAACTGTTAAATTGGTCCACTTAAACCAATAATAAGCTGATTTGTTCTGCAAGAACTTAGTTGGACTGAAAACACACAGATACACCAGCCCTCCAAGACCAGGACTGGACACCCCTGGTCTGTAGCCATTTACCTTGGGGCATGTTATTTTCACTGATACCAGGGAGCAGTCTCGTGGATATTTCAATTAAAAAACAAAGAGTAACAGTAAAATCCATGTAATCTTAACATATACACAATAGGTATGCATGCAATATTACTGTTGTTAATAGTACAAGAAACCTTAAAGGGAAACAGTAGTCCCAGTTTCTCAGACTAGTTATTCAATCTTGATTACAAAATAAATTAATTGATGGCATCCAAAATTCCAAATTAAGCACAAAATCTTGAACTTTGTGAAAGTACTGGGTGGTTGCCTTTGTTGTCAAAAACCCCTGGTCTCACCACGGGCAAAAGCAAGAGTTCCCAAGAATTGTGACGTGAAGTAGCCCTTCCTGCTCACTAGTCTCTGTAATGACTCATGTAATGTGATGTACAAGTGAATAATTACAAGTTGTGCTCACACCTGAAGAAGGCTCCACGGCCGAAACGTTGTTTTCTTTCTTCCCTTTTCAGCATGGAATAAACCTATTATTTGATCCTTTAGAAGACTACTACTACTGCTACTATTACTACTACAACTAATAATAGTAATAAAACATCATGGTATCTATATTATATACTAATATATATGGCATAGATACTATCTATAAATATGTATTTGATATATTAAATGACAGGGTGTATCCTGCCTCGAACCCTTTCCTTGTCGGGATAGGCTTAGGCTCCCCTGCGACCCTGAATTGGAAGAAATGGTGAGAAAATGGATGGATGTTCAAGCATTACTACATGCTGTCTCACACAATCCATTCAGGAGTCCATCTGCTGTAGGACCAAAGCAATAAGTCCCAGAAATGATAAAATGGCCAAATGATGTTTTTGCAACATTCAGGAAACATTTAATGACTTTATCACATCATGAATTATCACATAATTAAAGGCACAATTCTAAAATTAGAGGTAACATTGCCAGAGCTGGGTACTTGCTACAGGAGCAGACAAAAGCACTGCATTTCTAATATCATTCACAGGCTAGGAGCTGCAGGAGATGTGGGATTCTGCATCCTGGTGTGCTCCCTTATGTTCTGCAAGTCCAGAAGGCTTGGAAATAAGGTAATGGATGTCTCTGCTAGCAACCAGAGCCAGGTTATGAGTTCCAAAAGGTGAAATCACAGTGCTTGGGCTACTAGCTCTTTTGCTGATGCATTAATTTATTTTAATTTTTTATTTAATGACGAAAGGATTAACAGGTAAAACCTATACAAAATAACAGTGATTTTCTGTTTTCATCTTTCATTTTACACTTATGATTAAATAATTATAATTAGTATAAGCCATGCAAACAAGGGAAGAACACAATTAGCAATTCGTAATTAGTAAAAACACAACAAACAGCCAATAGTGTAAAAAAAAAGATAGCTTCATTGTCTTTCACAGAATAAAAATAAGTCTCAATGGTGTCATAAATTCAATCCAGGCTTGCCAGTATTAGCTAGACCTCTCTGTCTGTAACATAAGAGAATAGGTGATTTTTTCCTTTACATAAATCTCCTTCACAACATTGATCCATTGTTCAGATGCTGGGAGTTCTAAACCATTTTCGTTTGATAGTTTTCTTACTGGCAGTTAAAATAATTTTTAGTATAAATGTATTTTTACTTTCATGTAATCAAAAGTAGAATGACTGAAATACATAACAGAGAATCAAACTGTATTGTATTTCTAGGTTTACTATGCTGTATTGTTAAGGTCTAAATGTATGAATTTCTCATATTGTTTTATTTTGAGGCATGACCAGAATGAGTGTAAATGCGTCAGTATTAGCTCTCTACATGGGAACTGCTTTCTTTTTGTTTTGCTTGAATTTTAGGACAGATAAAAAAAACGAGACAGGTTTTTCTAACAGAAGTTTATCCAAATTTGTAAACCTATGGAGCTTTGTTAAAATCACCATGTGTTTTTCTATTTTCATTTCCTTTTTCCTATTTTATTTATATTCAGTTTAATCTTTTTCATATATTGATATTATTATACAGTTTTGAGATTATCTTCTTCTGGTTACTTTACTTTGACAATAAAAAATTGTCAAGCAGTTTATTACCTTCGCTCTGTATTTGATTATTTTATCCAACTAGTGCTTAATGGCCAGCAGCCATATCACCCCTGCAACTCACAACTGGTAACCCACTGAAGCTCAGTACCTGGATGGGAGACCTCCTGGGAAAAACTAAGGTTGCTGCTGGAAGAGGTGTTAGTGGGGCCAGCAGGGGGCGCTCACCCTGCAGTCCATGTGGGTCCTAATGCCGCAGTATAGTGACGGGGACACTATACTGAAAATAAGTGCCGTCCTTCGTATGAGACGTGAAACCGAGGTCCTGACTCTCTGTTGTCATTAAAGATCCCAGGGTGTTTCTCAAAAAGAGTAGGGGTGTACAGTAGCCCCGGCATCCTGGCCAAATTTCCCCCTCCTAATGGCTCCTAATAATCCCCTTCTATGAACTGGCCACATTACTTTGTTCTCCTCACCCCCCTTTCCCACTCCGATGGCAGGCTGAGCGACGCGCCGGTTGGAGTATTTCTCGGTCGCAGTTAATGGTCAAAGATTTGGTTCAAACCACTAAAAGGAGACTGGTGTGCCGACAACTGGACCCTGCTGATGTGGGATTAATGCTAGGAAAGAGAGAGAGATCTAACTAGTGTTTAATAGAGCACTTACATAGTGGCTAATTTGGCAATATCTATAAAAGTCTTTTTTTCCAGGTTGTATTGTTGAGATGAAGCTTTAAAGTTTTTCAGATGATTCAGTTTCACCATGGTACCTATTGCTGTAATCCGTCTCATAGTCCAAGTCTTGTCTAATCCATTCTTCCAGGGGTTCTATATATAAAAAGAACAGAATGGGTGACAGGGGACATCCCTGTCTTGTACATCTTTATCAGTAAAATCTGTCAGTAAATTTTCCATTGATCAATTAGTGCTGTAGAATTTGAATATATTATTTTAATTGTATTATTAAATTTCCTGATGCATGTTTTTAGATGAGTAATTGCTTTACAGATGTGGCCCAGAACATGAAAAAGAGACAAACCCCCCCAAAATTATACCTCCATTCATTACACGCCATACAGTATATGGAAGTCAGTCCTTGCTTAGCTGAGTAAACTGGAGCATTGTCATTCCCTGGAAGTGTTTAACATTCTTCACTGTTTATCTGTTTTGGAATGTTCGGCCCTGGGTGTCCGACAGGAGAGCGAGAGAATTTCTAGGATATTGCAGGATAATTTGAGAAATTGGCAAGATTCTTCAGCTCTGGTGCTCATTTGGTGTGGCTTATGTTAGGGCATGCGGTGTTGTTTTTATCAGTGTGTGTCTACAAGTGTGTGTGTGGTACCAGCGTGGTATTCATTCTGGGCGTGTAAGTGAGAGTGCTTAGGGTCATTAAAATGTCACAAACTGTTTGATTTGACCCAAATATACAATATGCTTGGTGTACTGTGTTTAACATCTGTTCAGTGTGATAACTTAAACCTGAATCCTGAAACTTTAATGTCCTGTGCAGATCACATTAGGGAAGGTCTACTTAAAGTAAGAGTCTGCTTAAAACAAAATATATTACTGAAAGAATACAGCAAGTCCTGTCTGAAGTTTGAGAGATGTTTGTGTAAAACCAGCATAAATCAGTTCAACAAGAACAGTCTGTCCTGGCGTCAGGTTAACTAGAAATAGCAAAGGCTACTAGATGCTTGTGTAAAAGTTTCAGCAAGTCAGATGAATGCCAAAAATTCAGTACAGTATGTCCTCAGTTTAATGGACTAATGGGGAGAAGTGTTGTCTGGTGTTGTTGAATTTTAGTTAAATCATGAATGACGTTTCTTCAGCCCAAAACATACATGTGCTATATATATATATTGTAAAATGTTAACCATATATTTTGACATAATAACCTATATACTGTACTGTATACTGTAAAAATGGTTTCTGGATCTTTTGACCTTTTTTTTTAAACATTGCAACCTTTTTTATTATAAAAATAAAAGCTTTCTATTTCATGTGTTGTAAATATACTGTATAAAATTCTCTCTAAAGCATATGACGCACAAACATCCGTCATAAGGCATTGACCTACACTTATAGGGCACCATCAATATTCTTGAATTTTAAACCAATGTAGTGTTCATTTTAACCTATTTTATTTAACAGATTTATAGTACAGTATTCATTATTTGTGCATTTTATAGATCTTGTTTTACATATAATTAGCATTTTGCTGAAGTACACTTAACTTAATCAGGGTTTCTCCTGTGCCCTGTCTCTCGTAGTCCTCATAGGTAGAACTTTAAGTAAATCAGCAGTAAACAAATAATGATTATTTAGACATATACTACATTTCTGTAGTTTGAAAACTACAAGTAGATGAGGTTATGAGGTTGCACACTCAGGAGGAATTGTTAATTTGTGATATTTAGCTTTGATTACCAAACATAACTTTCTCGATTGTTGTACTTCATTCAAAATCCTTGTAGATTATAAGCTCTGTATTGTTGTGCTGCAGTCTCAAATATTACATTTACATTGACATTTAATACTCAAGATACATTTTTAAGATGCATCTTTTCAGCTGATCTTAAAATCAGATAATTAGTTTAATTATAATTTCAGTCACTTAACTCAAGAGCTCAGCAGGAAGGAAAACCAAAGGATAAGGGGGTTATGAGTCTTAAGATCTTTTAAAAAAATCCATGAACTGTCTGTTTACTTCACAAGTCCATTTCCCCATTATTCCTGTCAGCTAGGGTAATTATAGTTAATAAGTCTTTTCCTCAACTGTGTATGTTCCTGTTGTTAGAACTGAAGTACAGTGTTATTGTGATGTTCACACAACATTGATAAGTAGTGTTGCCATGTGGTAGTATATCATTTAATAACTAATTGGCAGGGCTTTGACAGTGCTGTATAAATGCTTCTGGCAGAGGGATTGGGCTGGTAGTTGTATGTCAACTTAATATTGCTCTGAGACCATTAGCCATACCCGTTTTTAAAAACAAATATTTAAAAAGATGAATGCATGGCATTGACGCTCGTTTCTAACTTTTCTCTGGCAATGGTGCTTGTGAAAGGCTGCCATGGCAGCCTGATTTTAATTCTGGGAGATTTTAAAATTCATGTTGATATTTCGCACTGTTCTTCTTGGCAGATATTTATGTTCTTGTGATTTTTTTGGCTGTGCTTAGCAAGTGAATACCTCTTACATGACAAGGAAGACTACTGGAATTGGTAATCACTTGGGACCTGTCCATTAGACTTGAGGCCTCCATTATGCTTTACATTTCCACCCCGTGTGTCATTTTATTATTATTTTCTAATTTGTACCTTTGGAAAATTAAAGAAAAGTCTCATGTGTCACTCCCCTTGGTACAACAACCATCGCCTTTGCTCCTTGAAATCTCATTTTGAATGTAGATGCCGAGACACTGGCCTGTCAGTTTATTGAAACACTACTGTAATACTGATTCCCACAAGATCAGCTTTTTTGGAAAGACAATTGTATAGTAATTCTAGTTCCCTTTTTTCCACAATTCCTTAAATCTTAGATCCACTTAAGAAGAATATTTTAAATGAGTCGCCAATGCTGTTGTTTTTCAGTCTAACTCATAAGTCTGGTTTTCATCAGAGATCAGATTGTATCTTGTAAATCAGCTTCAGAGAATAATTTACATACACCCAAGCTCAATGCCTCTCGCCTTAGAGTTTCATTCAGCCTTTCCTCAGCTACTTGAAATTATTACTAAAATAAAATCCAACACTAGTTCTCTGGATTATGTCTCCACTGCCTTGTTGTGTTTGAATTTTGTACTTCTCTATCCCATTGTCACACTCATCATCAGTGAATCATGAACATGTTTGTATTCCTCTGTTAGAAATCCAGCTTGTTCACAAATTGCTGGCCAATATACTGGATAATAATGTCAATATCTAAATTAACATTTTTGGCAAAGGTTCTAGAGCAAGCTATTGCTTGTTAATCAATAAAAGTTCATTTAACTTTATATGCAAAATACTGTATGCAATTTTCCATCTAGAGTTCAGACTGATGCATGCAGGTTCAGAATGAGCTCTTGTTAGGTTTACTAATGAACTGTTTTTTTATCCACTCTAGTGATGCTGGACATCAGCACTGCCTTTGATGTTAATCAGACCGTCTTGCTGAATAGATCAGAGTGTCATTGGCTTTATTGGAACTGCTACAGTATGCTGCTATTTACAAATGTGTTCCTCCTATAAAAAGGAGGTTACAGTATGTGTGGCTTCCCTCATGTTTGTCGAGTTTCTTAGTAGGTATAGTTTCAGCTTTCATTTACTGTATATGTTAATGATGATCAAATTTATTTGTTAATTAAACCTGATGTTCTTTACCTGACTTGTCACACTGCTTAGTGGATTTTGAAAAATGCTCACTACACTATTGATGATTACAAACTAAATTTCTGGGAACATATAAATGCCTTATGTAAGAACAGCCAACAGTGATTGTGTTTCCTGAGAAGCCTCTTTTAAAGTGTGTAGTACAATGATGACTTTATTCTGAAGAACTTTTATAGAATCTGTTTTACCATTCACTATGGTAACCTGATTTGGCAACCTAAAAACAGAGCAAAGTAATTTTAATAACCGAGCACAACAACAACAGCTGGCAGACATCAATACCAAACAAATAGTGAGGAAAGCCAATATAATCAATGACTGTATGACCACCATTGAACAGTGAATTTGACATACTTCCATCAGATTGTCCATTTCGACTACGTACTGTATACAGTATTTAAATGCAGTAGAACTAGGTTATCTTTTATTCTCACTGCTATTGACATACTCAGTATGGGCAACTTATTATTTTATTTTCCTCACGTACAGTTTGTGGAATGGCTCGTGAGATGCGGGCTCCCCACCTCCAATCCCTGCCTGTCACCAGCCATGTCACTATATGGCCTGAAACTACTGCTGGAGCCATATGAATGAAAAGTGGCAAATTGTCAAAACCACCTGCAGCCAATTACATCATCACTTACTGTACAGTACCTCACCCCCTTGGGTTGTTAATCCTATCTATCTTCTCCTCCCCACTGATAGCTGATGTGTGGTGAGCATTCTGGCACACTATGGCTGCCGTTGCATCATCCAGGAGGGGCTGCACATTGGTGGTAGTGGAAGGGACTCCTCATTGCCTGTAAAGCGCTTTGAGTGGAGTGTACAGAAAAGCGCTATTTAAGTGTGTAGTGTCAAACAAATGACAAAGTTCAGGTGTCTGTGAAGCAGAAGTCCCTTTATTCATATGCATATGGAAGTCTGGCTTGCAACCACCAGACTTAAAAAATAAGTAGCTGAAGATGGTCCTTTATACCTTAAAACACAAAGAGTTACTATGACATATTCTAAACAAAACAGCAACACCTGCCAATTAATTATATCTAAGTTGCAGACTAGTTAGTAGTTAGTTCTTTTCATGTTCTGGGCGTATAGCCAGCTTACCAAATACATGCCTTACTGACCAAGGACAAATATATATTTAAACACAAAGCCTACTTCAAGCAAATAGACTCCATAATTTGCAAAAAGATACAAAAATAAGAAAATTATATTATTATCTCACTTCCCGGCCATCTCTCTTATCTCTTCATTCTTCAAGTGTAAGCAATTATTATTATTATTATTATCTTCTCCAGCTGCTGAACGCTCAGTCATTGAGTTCTTTCTCCTCAAGTCTCAGTGTTTGTGTTTCCTAGTGCTAGATCTCCCAGGTTTCAGGTTTTCCGTTCCTGTTGCATTGACCTGATTTTGGCCTTTCGTTCTCTGATCACAGCTTGCACTCTCGAGCACTCTTTTGGAAAACCCATTGTGCAGTTGTTTGAGAATCACTGGCTCAGACCCGTTCTTCACCACAATATGGGACTACACTAGCTTTAACAACCATGTACTCTCTCCCACACCAGTCTGAGCCCAGCAAGTGGGTTTACACTCCTTCTCTAGTCGTTGCTACTTGGAAAACACTGCGGCATTACAGTATGTATATTATTTATCTATCTCACTCACAACCCAACTTCTTTATCTATTTCTGGATTGTGAGGATCATTTAAAACGTATTACTTTTTAATCTTACACATGAATATTTTTTATTTGTTGATTTTGTTTAAATTTGTTATTTGTATTACTGTATGTACCATGTCTTTTCCTGTCTCAAAAGTTAATTTTCCACCTGGAACAATAAGGGAAGTACTGCAAGTAAATTGTTAATCTTAGTTTGACTGCTGTTGGTCCCAGTGCTCAAGTCAAGAATCTTGGTGTAATCTTTGATCTGAGCCTTGCATCTGTGTCACATGTTCTACCGTATGTGTTGTGACATTTTTTAAAAACTTTGCATCATTGTTCTGATCTATTTATATCTCTTCAAATCAATTCTAGAAATGCTAATGCATGCTGTTTCAAAACATATTTTAAACAACAAGTTTCAAACTTGGTTGCTTGGTTATTAACTAAAACTAAATGTCACAGGAATGCATTGCTTATTTTAGCTTCCTTGCACTGGCTCCTAGAGGAATCAAAATGTAATTGAAATACTACTGCTCAACTTTAAGGCACATGGGCACTTTAGCTTCTGACTATCCCAGAGCCTATCCCAGCAAGCAAGGCATACAAGACAGGATACACCCTGGACAGGATGCTAGTCACACTCACACCAGGGCCAGAAGCAAATTAACCTACTAGTATGTCTTCAGGCTATAGGAGGAAACCAGAATATCAAAAAAAAAACCCAGTTGTAGACAGGAAGAACATAATACTCCACACAGATACAGTATGTTCCTTTAATTTGTCCCAGGAGCATGAATTAGCAATGCTGAAAGTAGCATTGCACTACTGTGCTGCACCATGCTGCCTGACTTTTTATTATTAAATATTGTGGGAACATTAAAATGTCATTGTCACAGCCACTTTGCTGCATTGGTCTATTATTATTATCATTATTATTTGCATTGGAATAAAGGAGGTTATGAATTAAAATAAAAGAAAACCAAAATCACCACATCTCTTTACAAGGAAGGTAAAGAAAATGGAATGAAACAATTCAACTGACTTCCAAAGACAAGTATTTATTTACAATTATTGTAAAACATACAACTTCTACTATAATTAGGTAGGCTACTAAAATTGACTAGGATTGTAAGTATCAGGGCCTCACCTTTTACAGAATCAGGAAACAGCTCAACCTTGCAACCAACGCATAAATAGTTTAGAAAAGGGGACTCCAACTCCAGTCCCTGAGGGCTGCTATCCAGCCGGTATTCTAAGTCTCTTTAAATCTGCAGTTTCTTAAAAACAAAGAGAAGCATTACCTTGTTCAGTTAAGAAAATATTTAGTTCATTTACATAATTAAGGGCTCTGAACATTACAAATTATCTGGCCCTCCAGGACTGGATTTGTGTACTTCTGCAGCAGAGGAAAAAGAGGGTGTGTTTTCTTTAGAACAAAAAAGCCAGTTCACGGGACTAAATTACTCCCTAAAACATATGCTGTACAAAGGGGAAACTATTCCTGATATTGCAGCACTAAACGGATGTCTAAATCCATAAAAAGGGAAATATTTCCACAATTATATTCCAGCAGTCCCTTGCATAAATCATAAATTCGGTCTCTTCAGTCCTTAAATTACCTTCACATGTTCTTTAGTCTGGCCTACCTGTCTTTTTATTATGTCCCGTCTCTCTCTTCCTAATTCCATTGTCTCCAAGAAAGCTGACTTCATAATCTTCCAGATATAGTTTTGTCATTACAGTAGATCAATATTAGTACAATTGCTTGGCCCCTGGGTTCTGGCCATTATTAGTGACATAACAAAGGATGCTGTGGAGCTACAATCAGAGCCTGATCAAACGCTCCAAACAATATCCATTGTCTTATTTTCATCATACTGTAAGAAGCATTGTGAGTTGAAATTAAACATTTTGATACCACCATCAGATATAACAATAGCATAAATCTTTTTGTAACATTTAGCACTAGTAGGGGACATTCTCTTAGTAATGCAAATAATCAAAGCTGGGCACCATAGTAGTTTGGCAATTAGCACTACTGATTTGCAGCAAAAGGGTCATGGTTTCAGTTCAACTCTTAGGTTTTTCTGTGTGGAGTTTGCACAATCTGTTTTTCTACCAGGTGCTACCATTCCTAGAGGCATTCTGGTTAGGTTTCGCTGTTCTTAATAGAGTCTCTGTGGCCGTGTGATGTACTGATTCCTGTCTTAGGAAGCCCCTGTGTTTGCTGTGACCATCACTAGGCAAGTCAGTGTCAGATACTGGAGAATCAAGTCACAATCTGGTGTTATAACTCCTTTTAAAGCTGCGCTATTAGAGTGCAACTATTAACTATGCTTCATCATGTGTTTAACACAAAGATGTCTAATCTACACAGCCTACAGAATAATTTAACTCTTTTATTTGAGCAATAAAAAATGTTAAACCTCTGAGAAATCTACAATGAACAATGAAAACAGTGCCACATATACAGTACAGTACAGTACAGGTGCTGACACAAAAGAGGACATTTTAAAATACTGTGAACACGGTAATAGAGGTGCTTGTTAAATAAGAATACATGACTGCTAGAATGATGCTGTAGCGGAGCTAGTTAGGATACAGTGATGTCATCACCCTCACTGCACATAGCAGGGACCTCAGCTGCCTGGGCTGAGGGTGGTCTCCTTAAGCTCATGCGACTGGTTCCCTTTTGCGTTATGCCAGAGACCCGAGTTTGCACCCCAGGTGCTGCGGGATGGAACTGGGTGGCGGAGGGCATGAGACCACCCAGAACTGTGACGGTCACAATGCCCAGGTTTGTTGTCTTCTGTTTACACTGAAGGTTGTCAAACTAAACAAGGAGCAGAGGTTACGCATACTGTAGTTTGTAAGTACAAAGGAACAAGTATAATTTTATTCCATGCTGAAAAGAGAAGAAAAGAAACAATGGCTTTCGGGCGTGAGTTTATAAGTGTACTTTTTTGTATGCCAGCTGTTCTAAATAACCTTGACCTAAAGTGAATTTCATTAAAGAGAGCGCAGATTGTTTAGTGTCCAATAGTGGTGTTTCTCATTTGAAGATGCTATAGGCTGTATTAAACTGTATTAGAACGCACAAATGTCTTTTTCTATTTTTTGTCCTATTCTAATTCTTGTATTGTGTACATTGCTTGTTAGTTTGTTAAGGGGAATTCTGGGAAGGCTAATAGGTCATGGTGAGGTATCCATGGCAACAATCGGTTATATAACGTTCTGATCACTACAGTCAATATATGGAGGCAGTGCTGTCAAATCAAGTAAGAGAGCAGGGTGCCGGTGGCTGGCTGGGAAGCACAAGATGCTTGTCTTTAATAAGTATGACATTTACTTGTTCCTTGTGTGTATGTGCAGGTCTCTCATCTCTGTGTCCTATAACTGATGTATTTCTGGGTTGCAACACCAGGCTCCACTCAGAGCTTTGAATTCTCTGTGATAATTCTCATACAGTAGCTTTTATTAGAAGTGAAGGATCTGGGGAATTGCAGAGATAATTCAATTTATTTTAAATTGATCAAAATATATGTTTTGCTTTTGCATGTGTTATGTAAGAGAAAACAAACTTTATGCTGAGTTCAATCCAAAACTTCCATAACGTTTTATATTCTAACCTATAAATGAGGTTATACCAAACATGTAAACTATACAAAAAACAGAGCAGTCTGCTTTTCAACCAAAAACCTCAAGCTGTTTGCCAACCCACTCCAGTGGTAACACAAAATAATTAATTCACACAAAACTAATGGATTCAGTTAGACTATTCCCTTTAATAATGATGCCGATACTGATGCTTTTTAAGGTGAATCTTCAGTAGTAGAGTGATATTTACAGTAATACCAAGGTCGGAGTAGGCCAGTATTATCTCCCTTTAGCAGACAGATTTGTAACCGAGCTTGGGGAACACACCTGTGTGGTTTTGTTTGGAGCAGATCATAGTTCTGTGGCTTTCTTTGTCCTTACCTTATGTCTTCCTTCTTTAAAGCTCTGAGTTTTTGTTCAGTCCATGACTGTATCGATCAGTTCTTTCTGGACCCTATGCAGACAACACGATCTGGAATTGTGAGGATACAATAGGGAAAATAGTCATGCAGGAGAAGGGTCTGAGGAGTGCAGGTGTCCAGGGGGAGTGACTCCAAGGCGAACAATTCGAGGGTATATCCAAAGGGGGAATCCAATACGGGAGGCAGAGTCCAAGACCAGGGAATCTATCCAAAGTAACTAAAAACACAAACCAGGTCGGAACCGGCACGGCAGGGAATCAGGAACAGGAAACTAAAACCATGACAGAGCCAGATGCGGCAGGACCCCGGGCTCTTACGAAACGGGATTCAATGAGAAGCCTCGGACAAATGCCTGCGTCTGGCTTTAAAGGTGGAACTAAAGAGGGGCAGGGCAAAGGAACAGGTGTAAGCAATGGGGGAAAACGAGGAAGGGCTGGAGCGCCCTTAAGAGGGAGAGTAGCGATCATGACAATGACTTGGTGATGGGAGTAATGGGACCAACTCTCCACAGCAACAGAAGGCATCGTCCTTGAGCAGAAAAAGCTCTTTAAATGAGGCTAAACAAGAAGCAGATTGTAAGAAGAGTTATGAATGAATGTTTCTTCATCCTTCCTTCTCTCTGTTAACAGTGTCTTTAACCTTAATGTTATTCATTTAAAAAAACAACAAAAGTCAAATGCAATAACACAGAACACACGAAAGCAACATTATTGCTGCCATGCTTCTCTGAGTGGAGACGGCAGGGAGAGTCTTAGCTGTGAGTGGTAGAAAGCACCTTGGAGAAAAGAGCAAAATGACTTTTAACGGTGCTCTGGTGACATATAGTATGGTGGTTATGCAAAAGAAATGATATTCAGGTTTCAGGTGAAGAGATTTGGAAATTTGGCTCTTTGGGGGGAGGGGAAAAAGCTGTAGAGACAGAAGGTAAATCTATCGTAATTTGCATTCTGCGCTTTATAGTTGTACTGAACAGGTTTCAACTTAAACCCAGTCTCTTACATTTCTCATTCCCAAAGTTTTTAGCAAATGGCAGAAAAATCAAGTAGTTTCAGGAGTAACAGATGAGAATGGAAGTAATCACACACTTAACATGAAATGCCCTTGTGAGGACTTCCGGTTAGGATGTGGATGGGAAAGGCAGCATAATACGGATCACCGCCCAACAACTTTGTAATAAAGCCCTGAAAAAGTTTTTTTTCTACATTAAGTTTGAAAAAATAATAACTATGGCTGAAGGGGCTGTCAGGAGAAGCAGGAGAAAACTACCGACCGTGGAAAATGTCGAAATTGCAACTTCAGACCGCAGTCAGAGTAGCTCAGGGAGCTCTGAACAAGATGGCGCAGACGCCAGTCTTCAGAAAATATTATATGAACTTAGAGACTTTAGATGGGACAATAAAGAGCAGATTACAGATATTAAACTGGAGCTGAGCAATGTTAATAAGAGACTGGATAAGGCAGAGGGACGGACTGAAGAAGTGGAAACAAGGGTCTTAAGAACAGAAACTGTGATAAAGAAACTCTTGCAACGACAAGTTACTTTGGAAACTAAATTAACAGACCAGGAAGGAAGATTGCGCAGAGAAAACATTCGGATTTATGGAATCCCCGAAGAATCGGAGGGTTGCTGCATGGTCACCTTCCTTGAAAATCTTCGAAGGGGGGAACTTGATTTACCGAAGGACATGGAACTGGGAATTGAAAGGGCGCATAGAGGGTTAGTGCCAGTGTCGCCAAGTTTTTAAGCTACAAGATGAAAGAGGAAGTGTTGGGTAAAGCTTGGCAAATGAAATAACTTTTCCATTTTAACAAACGATTTTATGTTATCATGATAACACACCGACAGTACTCAAAAAACGTATGGAATATTCTGAAGTAAAAAAGGTTCTGAAATCGCAGAAAATAAAATTTCAGACTTTTCCAGCGAGGCTACAGGTGTTCTATGAAGACAGCACCTGCCTATATCATTCGGCAGCAGAAGCCACAAAGGACATGGTAGAAGAAGACACTGGAAGAAGAAATCGAGCGATTGTTTACTTGGCAGAAGGCTGGCAGAAGGGGTGGCCTTAGAAAAGACCAGTCCTCGAAACAGCAATATAAGGAGAAATTACAGAGTTTCAGGAGAAGACCCCCCTCGAAAGATTGAAGAAAATGGATACAGTGAGTTGTTAAAAGTTGGTTGGGATTTATTTATTTTTTAAAATAAGTTTCCTGCGATGTTATAAGAGAATTTGTAAATGTCAGGATAGATACCTGGTGATTACAACTAGAGTGACTTTTTATTTTTCTGCTTACCCTTTTTTTTTTCTTTTTATAAGTTTGGATTTCCCATCGCACCGCCTGCTTAAGGGTCCTCCTCCAGAGGAGAAGGAGGACTTCCCTAACGGACTTTCCTTTTTTTTTCACAGGGTTCGTTTGAAAAGAACCCCACAGTTGGAAGAAAGTACTGTGAAAGAGACGGAGATGGATACAGTTTTGTTTAAGATTGTTTGGTTAATGTTTTTGTTTGTGGTGCATTATTACAAAAAAATGATGGGAAGAGGATGTTTAACAATATGAAACATATGTTGTATGGGAAAGATTTTGAAAGTTTTACCATTTACATAAAATATGTCCAAGCAAGACCTTAAAATAGTTATATTTAATGTTAATGGAGTACTTAACCCTATTAAGAGAAGTAAGATTTTGTCTAAAATGAAAGAAGGGGCTCATATTGCTTTTTTACAAGAAACACATTTGAGTGTATTGGAACATGAGAAATTAAGGAGAATGGGTTTCTCAGAAATCTATTCCTCCTCATATAAATCTGGCCATAGGAGAGGGTTGGCTATACTGATATCTCAAAAGGTTCAATTTGAGTTGCTTACTGAAGTTAAAGAAAAGGAGGGGAGATATGTTTTAGTATTATATATGTATTGGGAAAAATGGAAGGGGAATTTCTAACATTACTTAATGTATTTGCTCCACCTGGTAGTGATTTTATTTTTTATTTAAAAATGGTCGACTTGATGGTTAATGCACAAGGGATACTGATTTGTGGAGGTGATTGGAATGCGCGTCTTAACCCCAGGCTTGATTCTACAAATATATCTTCTCAGAGAGATAAGTCACTGTATAAAAAGATTAATGTACTGAAATGGAGGAAATGGGAATAATAGATTTCTATCCAAGTGGGTGGGATTACACTCACTATTCCTTTCCTCATTCAGTATATTCAAGGATTTATTATTTTTTTATACACAAGAGAGATAGACATAGGATTCAAGATTGCTATATTGGTAGAATTGATTTTTCAGACCACGCTCCTATGTCATTGTCCTAACAATTAAGTAATAATCGTGGAGATACAACATGGAGGATGAACTCAAGTCTGTTGAATGATGTAAAGAACAGATAAAACAAGAAATAAAAATATTTTTGGAGGAGAATGATAATGGGAAAGTCGGACCAGAGATGATATGGGACACATTTAGGGCAGTTATAAGGGGGAAAATTGCTCTGCTATTGCTCTGAGCAGTCATAAGAAGAAGGTAAAGCAATAACAATTATCTAATCTGAATATAAAGTTAAAAGAGTTGGAAAAAAAACATCAAGAAAAACAGGATTCAAAAATCATGCAAGAAATAAAGAAGCTTAGAAACAAAATATATGTCTTATATACACAGTAAATTATATATATATATTTACTATACAAAAATATTATGAATCAGGGTCAAAATCACTAAAACTGTTGGCAAGAAAATTAAAAAAACAACAGACCGATAATACAATATATAAAATAAGGGACCAGAACTGTAATGGTGTATTATATAAATGGGAAGAAATTCAAAACACTTTTACAAATTATTACAGAAAATTATATACACAACCCCGTTCAGAAAGTGAAGAAAAAATGTATACTTTTCTGGAATCTCTCAGTTTACCAACTCTTATAATAATATATTAAAAATGAAGATAACACCAGAAGAATTTAATTCAGTTATTACGAGCCTCAGAGCTAATAAATCACCTGGAACTGATGGTTTTAATTCGGAATGGTATAAAACCTTCCGAGCTGAATTAATACCAAATCTTCTTTCTGCTTGTAACTCGGCATTAATTGATGGAAAAATGCCCCCATCATGGAGAGAGGTTATCATCTCATTTATCCCTAAGAAGGGGAAAGATAGATTAGATTGTGGATCGTTCAGACCAATCTCAGTCCTTAATGTGGATTATAAAATTTATACAGCAATACTGGCCAAAAGAATTTAAAAGATTCTCCCTCATTTGATACACTATGCTCAAACAGGGTTTATTCAAAATAGACAAACCCATGATAACATTCGACGCATATTGCATATCATGAACCATATTCAGCAAAATAATTTAGAAGCCTCTTTGATGAGCCTAGATGCTGAGAAAGCTTTTGACTCTGTTAGTTGGAAATAACTCTATAGGGTTTTAGGTAGGTTTGATTTTTGTGAAAATATTATTAAAGGTAGACCAACAGCACGGATTAAAATAAATGGTTATCTATCTGATAGAATAACTTTAGAACGAGGGACTAGACAAGGCTGCCCTTTATCTCCATTGCTTTTTGCTCTATATATAGAGCCACTAGCCCAGTGGATACGACAAAATAAAAAAATAAAAGGTCTTTATATACAAGGGAATGAGCACAAGATAGCACTGTACGCAGATGACGTTTTATTATATCTGGAGGATACCACTAGTTCATTTCTAGAAGTAATGAAACTCATTAGATAGCTTTGGCTTGCTGGCAGGCTATAAGTTAAATGTTAAAAAAACCACAAATTCTAACTTTTAATTACAACCCTCCCGATTTATTAAAAGGCAAATACCACCTTAAGTGGGACCAAAGTTCAATGAGATATCAAGGGAATCTATTTACCAAAAGACATTTCGGTATTAGCAACAATTAATTATGGACCCCTTATAACTAAACTTAAAGCAGATATATTGAAATGGAACCTAATCCCCTTTATGAGTTTCAATTCTAGAATTGAATCTGTAAAAACGAATCTACTGCCCTGATTACTCTTCCTATTTCAACCTCTCCCTGTAGAAGTCTCTGCAAAACAATTTTCAGAATGGGCTAAGATGATTTCTAGGTTTATTTGGCAGGGGAGAAAACCTAGAATTAGATTCAAAACATTGCAACTTTCAAAAGATAAAGGGGGTATGGCTTTACCAAATTTGAAAGATTATTATTATGCATCTCAAGTTAAACCTCTCATTAATTCTTGTAATCCAGAATATCAAGCCAGATGGAAAGACATTGAATTATCCCTTGTAAATAGCCCCCCAATTCAGGCACTATTAGGTAATAGGAATTTAGACAAAATTACTGAAAAAATATTCAATCCATGGATAAAGTTTCAATTAAGGACATGGAATTTGTCACAAATTTGTCAAAATACTCTTTGTCACAAAAGAGTATAATTTAGGTGAGGCAGTAAAGACACTCAGATGGTGCACCTATGATATAGAGTTTAAACCAAATAAATTGGATAATAGATTTAAACTTTGGATTACAAGGGGAGATTTAGATATTGTTAATGATGGGGTAGTGAAAATAGTTACAAAAACCTACAAATCAGAATTAGGTAAAGGTATTATATCTAGATTATATAAACGTTTTATGGAAAATAAATAGTTTGTTAAAAAGTTATACACTATAATTTTAAAAACATAATGTGTGCCTGTAATGTAAGGCTGAATGATGGTTGTTCATATGTAAAATGGTTTTGTTTTGTTCTCTAAAATAAAAAAAAAAAAAAAGAAATGCCCTGGTGAAACAGTTATTTAATTTGCAGAGATGGAGCAGGTAACCTCGATAAAGTACAGTAAGTGAGGGTGGAACCGGTGCATGTTAGTCTTCAGCTAGCAGGTTGATTCCCTATTGCCCGTGTGTAATCAGCTTCAGTTCAGCTGAGCACTGCTGGGGTGGGATAGGGGTGAACAAGAAATTTTGGGACCAGGGGTTCTCTTTAATATCACATCGAAACAGTAATGAGGGGCTCATAGTGAGAATGAACTTATAGTGCACATTCTAGAGCAAAAGGTACTGTACATATTCCTCATTTTTCCTGTGGGGCAAAAGTGATGGTAGTCATTGATTAACATTTCCAAATTTGAGACATGAAAAGGAAATGAATTCCCAATTTTAGCAGCTCGCACATTCCATTCCAGTTTCTAATTATTTTTTTGAAAGAGAAGTGTCTGCCCAGTCCCTGGTCTTTTTTCCCCAGTCCTTTCAGGAAGTATGGAAATATCCCACAATTATTGCTTTTAAATGGTTTCTTTATTAGCGTGCAAGAATGTAGACATTGCCTCTGAGCCACTGGCAAAGGGATGTCATCTTGTTTACAAGGATGAGATAGTTGGTAACCCCCAGGTAATATTCTGCATTTCAGACTTACAGTATGGCAGTTTTGTTTCACATAATACACTGCCAGTCAGTTCTAGTTTGGACTGCCAGAAAGTCTTCTGGGTTTTACAAGTAAAAGAAAAAGAAATAATAAGCTTGCTCATAGCATACACAGCATACCTGTTGAATATGATCATTTCCTCTAGGTTTTTGGTGATCAGTCTTTGAGCAGCTCTGCAAGAGTGTGGCCTCCCTGAATTAGTACCTGACCCAGACTTGCAAACTGTACATCTGTGCCAATAATCATGATGTTCCACTCCTCGCTGTATCTGATCCTCAGCTAGGAATAAAGCATGTACAATATCAATTTTCTTAATCAGGCCCTGTTAAGTTGCTGCATTTGGTTCAAGACTAGCCAAAAAGAACACTCAGTTCTCCCTTAAGAGAGCAAGTGTAACCAATTACTTCTCCATTTAAAAAATCATCATAATTTCTTACTAAAAACAGAAAATTCACATTTTAAACAAAGGCATTAGTATCTTATGGACAAGGTCTTCTGCTTTCTGCAAATTGTTTAATCTGAAGAAACACTTACAGGGAAAATAAGGGGATGCTTAATTCATGGTTTATGAAGGAACAGGCTGCAGATCCCACACTCGGTCACTCTATCCTCCTGCTCTAACTTCTTTTTTGGTCTGACCGTCTGTTCAGCAAGGAAAATCTTGCTGTAAAATGCGAGTGTTGGTATGCAGGAGTGATGCTTTGGGACCAGATTACTAGGGGATTAAAGCTGATTTTAAAAATCCTGCCTCCGGTAATCCCTCTCCATCACTTCAAATCCTCATTCCACAGAATTGACTCTATGGTATAATCTGCAGAGGCAGCTCTGAGATGGTCAGCATGTGCAATATGGTGTGAAATGTAATTAGCCTTTTCTTTAAGAAAGTCTGACACCAAAACCTTTGAAAGTCTGTTAAAAACCTCTCAAGTTTACTTGCTTTAAGAGATCTGCCAGCAGGATTAGACTAATGCAGATGCAGAGCTACTTGAAGGTGACGACTTCTTCCCACACCTGAAGAAGGCTCCACGGCCGAAACGTTGTGTTCTCATCTTTTTTTCAGCATGGAATAAACCTATTACTTGTTCCTTTGCAGCCTACGCATGCTGACGCAGCTACCCACCTGAATTGTAATAATATTAAAAGTGTGCTGAGATATAATAATACGTACAATTTGTTTGTATCATCAAAGGACTATTTGTAGCTTTCTTTTACAGATTTTATATGAAGACTTATACACAGTTGCTATTTATAACAGGGACTTGCTGCAGATGAAACTTGTATTTCCTAGAACAGTACAGTATATTGGATAATACAAACTCTTCTTTCATAAATCCTAACTATTGAAAGATTCAATTAAATTTCCTTCACTGTATGTATCTGACTGCTTCCAGGTGTTATTTTATGAAGATAGTTTCTAGTCCTCTGTGTACGCTCTGTCTAGTGGGCGTGGTGGGAAGTGTCTTCATCTGGAAATGTCTTGAGCTTAAGTTCTAGAAACAGGAAGAGTCCTGTTTGTCCACTATCTGAAGTTTGGATATCCCTTGTTCACATGTGGTACTGGTGTTAGATGGTGACTCTGATCTGGACCTCTCGCTCAGGAAGATGTAGACCTGGTTTGCTTGCCTTTCATTAAAAATAATATAAAGTAAAAATAATTTCTGAAGTTATCACAAAATTATTACTACTGAAATGTTTGTTCTGCAAGTCACAGAAACCTTATACCTTTTCTCCATAATATATGAAGCCCCCTATTCGTGAATTCACCATTCACAGAGACTTCAAGTTACCGACTGTATATCTCACAAATACCAAGGTTTTAGTGTACTATAGTTTACAGTATATTGTTTGGTAAAATGTTGAAATTAAAAATAATTTGTTCACAAATGAAGTTCACTATATTACTGAATGTACACATGCATTTATACAAAAGACAAATTCTCATTATTGCAAAATGTCACCGTACGTGAAGAGCAGATCTGCATTGTTTTATGGTAGCTGCTGGGTTGTGTTTGTATTACATCAAACCAGCAAGTGAAAAACATCCAGATTCTTAGTATTTCATAGGCAGATGGCTTCGTCCAGGGCCACACACACAGGCTGTAAAAATCCAACACAAGTGCAGTGATAAGACTACTGTAGAAAAGGTTTCTTCTTGTCTCCACTCTAGATCAGAGGATCCTTAGTTCAATTACTGGGTGAGGGCGAGCCCCGATTAGCTGACAGTGATTTTACGTCAAGCTTGCTGGATCTATCTGAGTCACAAACGGCAGGGAATTTGCGGAGACATCAGGGTGACTGCTCACAAGAAAGACCAATAAACGTGAATGTGAGTGAGAGAAGAGCAGCTCCTTCATGCTTCAGTACTGCACAAACAGGAAAGAATGATGGCTTATAGATAAAGAAAGTGAGGATATTTCTAAGTAAAACAGTTGGCTCATTGACATTCCCCAGCAATCACATCTCCATTAACTTCTAGACCTCTGTTCTCACCCTTCTACTGCTACGGGGGAAAGTAACCTTTTTGCTCATTAACATTGGATTTAATTTAATCTTTCCTAAATAATAAATGTGAATGGGAACACTCTTCTGTCAGAACTTGCTCTTTATGTGTTCCTTTCTTTCTTACAAAGGTTATAATTAGAATTGGAAACTGCAAGGATTTTCAGGAGACGTCTTTTGAACAATTACTGAAGAATTACTGTGTACAAAAAGAAAAAGAAGGAAGCTAGTCCAAACAAACAACGAGTACAGTGTAATGTTCTGGTAGCAGACTGAATCATGGGCAGTGGCAGGCAAGCATGGCTGTATTAAGGAAAAGTAGCAGAAAAGAAGAAACCATTTGGGGCATAACTCAAACAAAGATATACAGTCACTGGCTCAGATTTTTTTTTTACTCTTAAGACACAAAATTCTGGCCATACATGGGAATGTAATGGCTTTTATCACAGCTTGTGGTCCCAGGAAATGCAGACTGGCTGTGTGTGGAGGACATGGGGATGTGTCTGCATTCTCATGCTGGCCAATGGGTCAGTCACACTCCAGCCCAGCTCCTTTTAGTCAGGGCATAGCTGGGCATGGCTGGCCACCATCCAGTGCACGAGTCCCTGTCGCGACTGTAGTCCCTCCCCTTTAAGGGCGCTCCGGCCCATTCACTTCAGACATGATTTTGTGCACCTGTCCCCTGTTTAGCCTGTTCCCAGTCCACCTTAAAAGCCAGGCGCTGACGTTAATGCGGGCTCTGCATCTGATCTCCGTATCATGCGAGTCCGGGACCTGGAAGTGCCTGTTCCCATTAAGGTTTTATTCTCTGTTCCCGTTCCCCCCCCGCCGGTTCCGACCTGGTTACAGTTTTTATCTAGTTTGTTTTGGATGGACCGCCCAGTTTTGAACTTTTGCTTTCGTTTGAATCCCCCCCTTGGATTTTGCCCCGGATTGTTTGCCTCTGCCACACCTTCCCCGAACACCAGCGCACCAAGGACACACCCCCTGTTTGATCCCCATTTCCTGCATGATCTTTTCCCCATGTTTCTTCACTCAACCCCGGATTGTGTCGTCCGCATAGGGTCTGGAAAGAACTGTTCCTTCCTTCAGGTATTGTTTAATCCTGAGCTCTGTTTTGATGCACAAATAAGAGATCTTACCTGCACCTCAGAAACACTGTCCACATTCGGTCTTTTCTTGATGACACTTCTGCAGAAACCCTGCAGAAACATTAATGCCCTCATCACTTCTCTACTGGATTACTGTAATAGCCTTTTCAGTGGTCTCCTTAGCAGCTTCCTAAGCAAACGTGACCACATCACCCCAGTTCTGATTCGTGTGCACTGGCACAGATTAAGCATTGCAAAACATTTTATTTATAATATCAATTATGAAATAAGAATCAAAGAATGTATTGGGACTGGCCTTTGGCCAGGACCCCTCTTCTGTACCAAGTGTGCTTACACTTATAAAGCGCTTTTCTGGAACCTCCACTCTTTACAAGTAATGGGGACTCCCCATCCACCATCACCAATGTGCAGCATCCACCTGGATGATGCGACGGCAGCCATAGTGCGCCAGAACGCTCACCACACATCAGCTATCAGTGGGGAGGAGAGCAGAGTAATGTAGCCAGTTCATAGAGGGGGATTATTGGTAAGGGCCAATGGGAAATTTGGCCAGGATGCCGGGGTTACACCCCTACTTTTTTCGAGAAACGCCCTGGAATTTTTAATGACCACAGAGAGTCAGGACCTTGCTTTTATGTCTCAACCGAAGGACGGCACCTGTTTTACAGTATAGTGTCCCCGTCACTATACTGGGGCATTAGGACCCACATGGACCGCAGGGTAGCGCCCCCTGCTGGCCCCACTAACACCTCTTCCAGCAGCAACCTTAGTTTTTCCCAGGAGGTCTCCCATCCAGGTACTAACCAGGCTAACACCTGCTTAGCTTCAGTGGGTTGCCAGTTGTGAGTTGCAGGGTGATATGGCTGCTGGCTACAGTTACTGTATATGGCTATATAACTGTAGTCTTCTGCTCTGACAGTCAGCTCCTGCCAGTGTGCTGTGTGGAAGAGCTCTCACAGCATTCCAGCATGGATCTGTAGTTGGTTGTTATTATAGCAGTTTATTTGGCCAACACTTATATCCAAATCATCTTTGGTTTATCTTTTTTTACTGCATATAAGTCAGTTTATACAGCTGGGTTTGCTACAGCAGTCTGTGTAAAACTCTGCTGAAATAGTGATGTACTGTATGCTTTTATTTAATCAAGGTTAAACTATTCTCACTTCTTATTTACTAATGTATCAGTAAGGTTTTAAGAAATAAGCTTTGACATATCAAGAGCTCTTAAGCTCCTGTCTTTGCTAAAACTACTCTGCTTTTATATGTACAGTACATCCCTCACCTGAGGCTCCAGGAATCCTAAGGCTGCCATGCTTACATATAAGTCACTGGCTGGTCTAGCTTCACTTCACTACAAGGACTTACTGCCTGAGCAGAGTCCAACTAATCTAATATGTGCTGGTTCTTCCCCTTCTGCCTAAGAACTGACTTCACCCAGTGGCCCTCATGACTGTGCACTAATTGCAGCCCTATTGGAGCTCTGGCCGGGATCATTTTTAATTCTGCTAATAGACTGTTTTACTGTAAAGTAGGAAAGTAGTTTTACTTATGGTTTTAGATGGTCTATTTATTGTGATTTTTCACTTCTGTGTTTTTTGTGTTCTTCTGGACAATGCTTTGAGTCTTCTGAAATAATAGGTCATTGGCATTAACAACCCCCTGCTCAAACTGCTCTTTTGGTTTCAAACCCTTGACCCTCAGTTCAGGCTCAGTCCTTGACGGCCACCCAACACTGCCACACACATGCCTACCTCCACTCACCTGTAAAAAGATGTGTGTCATGATCGTAAGCCCTCCACTTAAGGGTGCATCAGCTCTTTCACATTTTAGTTGATTATGTGCACCTATCCTGCTCCTCCTTATTTAAGCCAGATGCTCAGACTATTCCTAGCTCAGCATTAGGAGATGGACGCCCAGAAGCCTGCCTACCACTGGGTCCTGGAGTGACCCGAAGGCATAGGCTTCATCACGGTGTCCTGACCATCTGAGTCCAGAGGTTCATTAACCTGTTTTTTTTCCCCCGTCCCTGCACCGAATCCCGTTCCGGTTTTTAAACCTTGTCTTGTCTTTGTTTGGATGGATCACCGGCTTTGGACTTCTCCCTGGATTACCCCCTGGACTCCTCTGGACTTGTTTGCCCTGGCCACGCCACCCTGAGCACCTGTTCACCATCGTCATACCCCCATTTGTCAACCTGCCCAGTTCCTCGTCATCTCCTCCCCGTGTCTGTTTCCACTTACTTCCGGATTATACCGTCTTCATAGAGTCCTGACCAACACATCGTTACAATGTGGACAGAATCCACACACATATCCAGTTCATAGAGGACCTCAGGGTAAAACATTTAGTAAAGACAGACTGGAATTTACGACTGAAAACTCAGCACTCTTGGTGATCAGAAACGTCATAGGTACTGTATGTCCAGTTTGCATGCAGAAGGGCTTAATGGCAGGGCAACTCGCAAGCCAGTGATCTCATGTGTGAATGCATGGAGATGGTCACAGTGATGCCAAGACTAAACAAAAGATTAGAAGCAGTGGCACACATCTAGAAGGTCCCTCACACAACTCTTTTACAGAGAGGGGTTGCTGTGACAGATGCAGGAAGTATTTCAGTTCATCAGTGCCCTGTCCCAGCTGTTTGGTGTGGTGGTGTGAGCATGCTTCTTTGGAGGATGTATTGTGAGGCTGTGGATAGCAGTGTACTGTACATTTGATGACACAGTCTTCTTTCTGAATCATCAGACCCAGGCCAAGGCTGGGAGAGCAAGACAGATGTTCAAGAGGAACAGCACTGATGTATTTGAATGCTCTGCTCAGTCCTCAATCCCACAGAATACCTCTGGGATGAACTGGAAGAGCCTGGAAGGACAAATCCTTCCTGATGCACTGAAACTATGCCGGAGGATTAAGAGTACAGTATTCCTCTGGTGACCCTTCTGGAGTCATGAAAGCCAAGGATTTTCTATCCATCCTATGGAATACATTTCAAACAGTAATAGTTGTCCGGTCTGTTGTTCTTATCCTGTTGACAACAGAGTGTATGAACAATAAACCTTTTCTTATTTCTGCCTGCAAAGCAATGGCTTGATTGGTGGCACTGTTTTCAGCCTGAGATCCTTTGTAGTTGCATACAAGTATAGTTGGCTAAAAGTATATATCAGAGTTTTCAGTCCAGCTAAGCTCTTAATTACTTTGGCTCACTGAACACTTAATTGAGCTATTCTCTTAATTAAATCTTTAAAACCTGATCTGTGCTCAGTTCCAGCTTTCAGAAATGTGGCAAGCCTGATTCTGTTAAATCTGTCTTTAATTTGCTCACTAACATGCCAATTGCCCTGCAGCCATCTAAATAGTTTTACAAAATAGTGTTCAGGAAGGCACTGTAAGAATCATACTATATTGAATAGAAAAAAGGGGGCAATTTGCTTAAACTCTACACATCTGGTTCTAGACACAATGCATCTGAATACATACTTGATACAATGTTAATGCTAAATTTAAACCCTTTCCCACTTTTTAGGATCTTCTAATCATGTGAACATTTCATTGTAAGGATTGATTGTGCACTTGGAAAGAAGATCAGTAAATGCTGGGAGCAATCCATCTATCTCTACTGTATGTGTGTTACAGTACGTTTGAGCTTCGCCCATGACTGAACAACCAGAGGTGAAAGGTCATGCTGCTAATGCACCGTGCAGCAGGTGGTATTGGTACAAAGAAGTGGAAATAGTTGAGTGTGACAAAGAAACCAATTTTTTGGCCTTTTTTTCCTCTTCTTTGTGGCTGACACTTTAACCTAAAGCATTCTACAGAGTTTAAAATGACCTGTTTTTGATAGAAGTCTATACAGCACAGGAGGCTGGAGCAGTTTGCATAAATGACAATTAAAAACATCTTATAGGTATTACACATCAGATTCAGTCAAATAAACGTGCTCAGTGTGGTTTTTCTGAACTATTTTTCATAAGGGGTCTAGGTCGCTGTGCCTTGAGCTAGTTTTTGGAGTTTGGGAGACAATGTATAAATGCATTTTCTAGGTCTTACAAATTCAGTTGCATTACCTGGCAAGCTTACAGTTCATATAGTTCAGTGCTCACAGGCAAGAACAAAAAATAAGCAAAGAGCCCTGAGAGGGTAAGTAATGTAGCTGTTGATTTGCTGAAGGCACCTGGGTCATATTAAAACAGAAAGATATCTGAAGAAGGATAGGACAGTTCAAACAGAGGCCACTTTTGTGTGTTTGCTGTTTTCATTGTCTTGGGTTAGAATTTCATTTTCTTATTTCTCCAGCTGTTTCATCTATTAGAGTATTGCTGGTAATGCTGTTAGTATCTAATATTGCAGAGCTGTGAAGATAGGAACAGTGTCAGGGTACGTGACATTGTCCTGTTGCCGGGAATCATCAATATTGTTTCTGCATTATACGCTGCCTTCAAAGCATGTTCCAGCATTGTCCTCCTGGAAATTAATCTGATGTCAAATGCAACATTGGTATCTTGTAACGTACTGTAACAAACTGTCCCTTGATTCTAACTTTACAACATATACTGTAGTTCAAAAGTCTGGAGGTTATCACATGGAAGCATTCCATGATAGGTAAATATATAGACTAGGTGGAATGCAAAAGAAATCTGTTATCTGTTGTCTGAGACAATCCCACACCAAGAAAATTTAAATAAAAAAATGTCTTAATTAAAAGATGACAAAGTGGAAAGCTCTGCTGGCACATGCAGACATCATATTTCCTAACAATATTTTATATTATATCCTATTACTGGACGACAGAAGGTCAAGTAATTCTATACCATTAGCCTCCTTAAGCGGTAAGCAGTGGTCTTAGAGGAAGACTCTACTCCTGCCAGCATCTACAGTGCCTTGCGAAAGTATTCGGCCCCCTTGAACTTTTCAACCTTTTGCCACATTTCAGGCTTCAAACATAAAGATATAAATTTTTTATTTTATGTGAAGAATCACCAACAAGTGGGACACAATTGTGAAGTGGAACGAAATCTATTGGATTTTTGAAACTTTTTTAACTAATAAAAAAATGAAAAGTGGGGCGTGCAAAATTATTCGGCCCCCTTGCGTTAATACTTTGTAGAGCCACCTTTTGCTGCGATTACAGCTGCAAGTCGCTTGGGGTATGTCTCTATCAGTTTTGCACATCGAGAGACTGAAATTCTTGCCCATTCTTCCTTGCAAAACAGCTCGAGCTCAGTGAGGTTGGATGGAGAGCGTTTGTGAACAGCAGTTTTCAGCTCTTTCCACAGATTCTCGATTGGATTCAGGTCTGGACTTTGACTTGGCCATTCAAACACCTGGATACGTTTATTTGTGAACCATTCCTTTGTAGATTTTGCTGTATGTTTGGGATCATTGTCTTGTTGGAAGATACATCTCCATCCCAGTTTCAGGTCTTTTGCAGACTCCAACAGGTTTTCATCCAGAATGGTCCTGTATTTGGCTGCATCCATCTTCCCCTCAATTTTAACCATCTTCCCTGTCCCTGCTGAAGAAAAGCAGGCCCAAACCATGATGCTGCCACCACCATGTTTGACAGTGGGGATGGTGTTTTGAGGGTGATGAGCTGTGTTGCTTTTACGCCAAACATATCGTTTTGCATTGTGGCCAAAAAGTTCGATTTTGGTTTCATCTGACCAGAGCACCTTCTTCCACATGTTTGGGGTGTCTCCCAGGTGGCTTGTGGCAAACTTTAGACGAGACTTTTTATGGATATCTTTGAGAAATGGCTTTCTTCTTGCCACTCTTCAGATTTGTGCAGTGTAAGACTGATTGTTGTCCTATGGACAGACTCTCCCACCTCAGCTGTAGTTCTCTGCAGTTCATCCAGAGTGATCATGGGCCTCTTGGCTGCATCTCTGATCAGTCTTCTCCTTGTCTGAGCTGAAAGTTTAGAGGGACGGCCAGGTCTTGGTAGATTTGCAGTGGTCTGATACTCCTTCCATTTCAAGATGATCGCTTGCACAGTGCTCCTTGGGATGTTTGAAGCTTGGGAAATCTTTTTGTATCCAAATCCGGCTTTAAACTTCTCCACAACAGTATTACGGACCTGCCTGGTGTGTTCCTTGGTCTTCATGATGCTCTCTGCGCTTTCAACAGAACCTTGAGACTATCACAGAGCAGGTGCATTTATACAGAGACTTGATTACACACAGGTGGATTCTATTTATCACCATCAGTCATTTAGGACAACATTGGATCATTCAGAGATCCTCGCTGAACTTCTGGAGTGAGTTTGCTGCACTGAAAGTAAAGGGGCCGAATAATTTTGCACGCCCCACTTTTCATTTTTTTATTAGTTAAAAAAGTTTCAAAAATCCAATAGATTTCGTTCCACTTCACAATTGTGTCCCACTTGTTGGTGATTCTTCACATAAAATAAAAAATTTATATCTTTATGTTTGAAGCCTGAAATGTGGCAAAAGGTTGAAAAGTTCAAGGGGGCCGAATACTTTCGCAAGGCACTGTATCTGAACTAAAGCAGAAGGAAGACTGAGATTGAAGAACGATCTGTCTCAGATTAATTTTATACACGTAGCTGCCTATCCTCCTTTTCACTCGACGAATGTACAGGTTTGTCCCTTTCATCCACAGTGGCTTACATTATTACAGAGGTGAGTGCTTCCAGAGCAGTCAGAGTGAGACACCTTGCTCACAAGGGAACAACAGAACCTCACTTGGGATTTAACCCCTTAACCCTTCAGCTATGAGTCCAGAGTCCTTCCTACCTTGGAGAGCTTAGTTTTTTACACTAATATAATCTTTGCGTACAACTCTGTCAGCACAAATGTATAGTAATTTTCGGCTTATTTTAGAAAAGTGTTCTCCATGTAGCTACATTTCTAAGCATTTTAATACAATTGGAATGACATTTGTTTATGACCTGACATTATGCTTTATCCTCGGTACTGGACTGGTAGAATGAGGGCCTGCGGACACGGCCCTGATGCCCGCCTGTCATTTGAGCACACTGTGAGCTCCAGAGCCTACCAGGAGAGGTGGTGCTGATTGGAGGATTAGTGTGTCTCTCACTGATGTCATGGATGGAGTCTCCCAGGAATCACTATTGTGCAGAACACTCAGAGACACTTCACTGATGAACACCCAGCCGGTCCCAGCAGCCCTCATTCACAGCCATCTGAGGATATTTTGCAGACGTACACCAGTGATGGCTGAGCTACAGGACTCTGTATCTGCACTTTGAATGGGTACCTTCACTGGCTCCTATTGCATTTGTGAATCAGGGTTTGAAAACAAATTGTTAGGATATTATTTTGAACATGATATTGATTAATTCTAGGTTCCAGTCAGACAGGAAAGAGAAATTCAGTTTAATCTCCAGTGGATTAATTATTCAAGACAATTAAATAAAAAAAGATTTCAGGATTGCGTGTGACATAAATATTGCTAGACTGAATCCTGAATGCAGAGCAATGTTTAAAATTAACAGTGCCATTCTCTAACAGCATCTTATTCAGTTTTCTTCTTTTTTTTGCCTTGCGGTTTTACAGACAACAGCAACCCATCTGTTTTTGTCTCTTCCACGTGCTCTCCAGGTGTCAATGCTGATTACTGGTGTATGGCCTTAAATCAAGTTTTGCAGATTTTCATGAACCATGCCAGTGTTTTAGATTGTTAGCACACAGCGCTTTGGCTTAGAGAACAAGGGATAACATCAGTCTGTACAATTGGTTCAAATTAGCAAGAGCTGCAGCAATAACATCTACACAGCATGCTTTATTGAGGAATTACAATTACTAATCTTCTTAAATCACAGGAACACTGCACAGTACAAGAATCAGTATTATGCTATCTAACCCGGTCAAATTACAGTGAATCTTTTTGGTTAACTCATTAGTAGAGTGGTACTGGATCCTCCTGTAAAAGCTTCTGCATGACGTGAATAGAGCTATAGCCCAGTGGCTGCCAGTTCAAAACTAAGCTATGCCAGTCATATTCAGGGGATGGCACACAATAGTCAGAATGGGTGGGTGTCCACCTGTCCTCATAACATTGCAAGATGGAGTTGAAGTGTTTCAGCTGGAGAGTCCTTGTAAATTGTAAAAGCAATCAGACCCAGTGGAGAACCATACAGTTTGACTGTTACACCACAGGCAATTAGTGAGTTTGGGCTGTGTCTTGTAATAGAATGGGGCTCTATCAGTAATGGTGCAGACGCCACTGCTCCGGGTCTGGCTGCTAGACTCCCCAGGAGGTGGTGCATGATTGAAATCACTTTCACAAGCTGTGCTTGATGCTTTGGAAGTGCCACAGATGTTAGTAAACGGTACCTATTTGTCCCAGTTACATTGTCAGCAAGCATCCATATTGCTCCCACTTTTTGCTACTTCACTTTGTTTTTCTATTAAACATCTTCCCCAAGGTACTGAGAGCACATTGATGAAGACTCATGACAAGTGGGTGGTTCTGGTTGTAATGGGGATAAGAATGTTCAGTTTAACATCAACTGTGCCAATTTCACTAAAGTGAAAGTGACTCATTAGACCATAATTGTATTAGAAATGACTAATTTTATGGCACAGTCTTTTATCCTTCTTTGTTTTCAGACTAATTCAAGTCGGGAAGCTCTCTGCATTGCACTGATCTATGGTTAAATGAAGATTTTGCTTCCTAAATTGTTGCATGGCCAAGAAACTTTTGTGTGCTGACCTTCCCGGTCATGGCAGGACAGGAGCATATCTTTATCCTAAGCATTTCGTTGCACTTGTGCGTATGTCAAACAAACTGAACTGAACCAAACTTCAAAGCTACTGCACGGCTGTGCACACTTGAACCATAGAGGTACAGGAGTGAGTGTTTTGACAGTTTAATTAAGGGAGAGCACTAGGGCAGCTGGATTGTGAAAGCCCACAGTGGAATTTAGCCAGGACTCCGGCAGTAACAGAGAGTAGCAGTAGTGGTTCAAGCTCTGACCAGAAAGGTCATGGGTTCATACAGTATCCTAGTGGGGATGTTGCTTTATGCTCTGGTCAAGTTATTTCTTCAGGAAATGTGCCGCTGTACAAAGCGGATATATTCCCTACAGGTCCCTTTTGCTTGTTTGTTTTTATTTCTGTTTTTACTTCAACAGCTTCTGCACTTCCAAGCATTTTCCTGCTCTTGATGATTGATTGTAAATCAAGAAAAATAGTGGCTTTTGGATTTCATCCCTGCTTCTTATAGTTTTATCTTTAATTGCTGGAGTGTTGATGGACTAGTGGTATCAGTGCGCCTAACACTCTCATCATCAAGCAGAGTATCAATAGTGATAACATTCCCTGCAGTGGAATTATTCAGGTATGTAACATATTAACAACTGAGACATACTGTAATGCTTGCCTTCTGAGTATCAAGATCAGGCTCTTTGTGATGCATAAGGTGTTTGTGCCTTCTCTGTTTTGTATTTTGTATTGTGTTGAGGTTGTTATAGCAGGGTGATATAATTGACTATATGAAAAGAGGTAGCTAGTAAAAAATCAAGGAATTCTAGATTTATCTTTTTAGGTTAATGCAGGGTAAATATTTGTAGTATAAGAAATCATGGGGAAATCATAAGGATATTTGACCAGCTTTTCATAAGACAGGCTCTCTGGTCTTAGTACTTATGATCAAGATTTTGAATCTGGAATATTTTATTGCTGTAGTCTGACTTTATAAAGGCCATATATGGAGAACTAGTAAACATTAAAATGTCAATGGCATCACCTCTAATGCTCTCATAGAGTCTGTTGGTAAGATTAAAACTTCACGTGGAGAATTACCCTGGAACTCTGGTTTTGAAAGTGTGAGTATCATATTACATATGATGACAACAGATGTTAGTGAGTGCTAATTGTACTATAGTCACGCAACTGCTAAGTGAAGTGAAGTGGGCTATACAGAATGAGTGAAGACCTGCAGCACCTTTCCAAAATCCTCATATTTAAATAGAGAACCACACCACTTTGGACATTAGTCTCATATGCCAACTGTTTTGCTCAACCATTTTGCTCAGTTTGCAAGAGGTGTCATGAACTAACTGGGGTATATTGTGTAAAGGAGAACAAAGAGGAAGCAGGGTCCCCATGTGCTGTTTAGAATTAAGCTTTAACAGGTATTTGAGCTGCACTCCTGGAATCTGGCTCCTGTCATCTTTACGTGCGGTGGCTCAACATGAGCTGTGCTTCACAAACGAGCACTGCTGGGAAAGAATGCCTTTGCTCTCACAGCGTTCGTTTGTTCTTCAAACTGGATCCTCCTGTGCAGAGCTGCCAGGACAGCTCTGAGGGGCTTGAGAGCAGGTGTGTGAAAATGGAGAGGTCTGTCCTCAGCTGCCTGCTCACTCATATATTCTCACAAACACTCGTAAAATACAGCTCCTACCAGGTCAGCAGGCAAATAAATCCTGAAATGAACAATGAGGGGGACATGTTTCTGTGCAAGGCTTTAAGACTGAAATTGACTGTAACATTTTTGTTTTTATTAAATACCCTGAGCTCCCCTCTAGAACCTCGTCATTAGGAGAGATGTGAAGGAACAAGCAGAGGTTAATTAACGTTTAAACATACAGGAGTGTTTCAGGTGGGAGGAAGAGACCCACACGCTTTCTCCCTCCCTTGCACACTGAAGAGACTCTGTAGCTGAATGCTTCTGCTTTCTCTCTCAACTCTTCAGTGCAGAATCAATCTCTAGTTGTCTCGTTTGGTCCTAACTCACAGCATTGCACAGGGAGAAAGATGCCAGGCAGACAGCTTCAGCCATGTCTTCTGTCTCGATGAAAACTCCAAGGTGCAAGAATACCTGCACATATACTCTCTCCTCAGATTATTTTATTACTTTTCCATTAACCCAACCAGAAACAAACACAAAACCAACCATAACTTCCTGAAAGACAAACTAAACAACACAAAGATACATACCCACACCTGCTGTACCCATACAACACTATGCACACAGCTTCTGCTCCAAAAGTCTACAATGCTATACCCTCTGTGGTGCCTCTGAGGGAAAGGTTCATGTAACTGAGAAAAGTACTCACACCACACTTCTCTTTAATTTTCATGGAGTTTTTCTCAGTTTCTCCAGTTCGTTCGTCTTCCAAGGCAGTCCGCAATCCGTTCTCTCAATCCTTTTTCAGTCCGATTTCCAAAGTCCGTAAAGTATTACAAATCTGTGTCGTATCCAAATCACAAACTGTAAACTGTAATCCTTTATTTCTTCTTTTAATCCGTTATCCTTCAATCTGTACCAACACCAACCTAATTCCACTATCTCCTCCAAAACGCATTCACCTACTGTACTGACTTCCACGCTGTTTCCAGGGCATATATATTTTGTTTCCTGATGAGACACACCTGTGTCTCATTGTTTTACGGAATAATCCCTTTCCATCTGCAGGTCAGCTGGTTTTTCTTGGCGGCCACCATGCTTGATGCGTGAGGGAGATCCACCTGGACGGCGTGAGTTTGAAGATTATGTTTTGTTTGAGGTTTTTGGCCTTACATCCAATGATGTGTGGTGTGTGCAAGGGAATAGACCCTTGAAGTATATTGATGTTTCTTTGAGAGATGAAGAGATATATAAGAGGGCTTCTGCTAGAGTTACGGACAAGAAAAAGGAAATTTTTTTTAGAGACTATGAAGTGTTGGGTTGCTACAATGACAATTTTCGTGTGGTGATAGTGCACTTACATGACCCCTTTCTTGGAGATGATGATGTAAGGGCTTTCCTCCTACGACATGTCTCAGTCATGGGTCAGCCAGAGAAAATTATGGATAGCCGTAATATCTGGACTGGGAAAAGAAAGTATAGAGTGCAACTCTAATCTGACACACTTGGGGCAGGGGGCTTCCATCACACCCCAGCATCCTTTTCTTTGGGTTCCAGCAGGGGCTATTTATTTTATCAAAATCAGCCCCAGTTCTGTAGGAAATGTCGTAACTTCAGACATCAGCCGAGTGTAGGGAGAATGTGTGTACGATATATGATGAGACTGGGCATGTTGCGAGGGAATGTCGAAAGAAAGTGCGCGCTCTATGCGCCATGGAAGGACACTTGTTCAAGGGCTGTAAGTGGAGAAACATACAAATGGCACGGGAATATGACCTAGGCACACTTAGAGTGGATGGAGAGGGCTAGGCTGAAAGTGGGTGTGGCTCCAGTTAATGAGGAAGCACAAGAGGTTGAGCTTCAGCAGGAAGCAGGGCAAGGCCCAGCTGGTCAGGATATGGACGACGAAAACACCACAGTGCCGGAAATGGCAGAAAACGAGCAGGAACCTGGGAAAGTGCTAAAACACGAAGGGAAGAGGATGAGGGCGATTCTGGTGCGGAAGAGGAGAAGAAGGTGAGGAAGGAACCAGTGGAAGAGGGCCAGGACGAGGAGATGGAGGATCAACCAATGCCAGGAATGGAGGTTGAAGCAGAAGAATCAGGCGACCCTGTTGAGGACAAATCTCCAGCTTCGGCAAGGAGGAGGGAGAAAACTTACCTGAGGTCCCAGTCGTTTGCCCCGGACATCATCGACACAACGTTCGGGGAAGATAGTTTGCGCTATCCCTCTATGGGGGGGTACTCACCTGTGACGGATATTTCGGAGGATTCCAGCTCTGACCAGTCAGATGGCATGGAGAAAGAGACAGGGCTGGAACCGGTTTGACGTGTGCTTCCTACAAGAAGTTCATTTAGCTGGGGAATATGACATTCACAGGTTTGCAAAGGATTGGGGTAGTTTGAAGTCACGGTGGAGTGTGGGGGGAGTGCATTTGGCAGGGGTTAGAATTGTTTTCGGGAGCACGGTGGTGGAGGAAACAGAGTATTTTGTGGTAAGTCCAGGAAGGGTGATTGTGGTGGATGCATTGTGGGCGGGCACCAAAGTCCGTTTGATACGTGTGTACGCACCAGCAGAGCGCAGTGCGTGGAGGGTTTCTTTGCTGACCTAGTGCCTTGGTGCACTACAAACAGGCGGGTCTTTTTGGGGGGGGATTTTAACGAAGACATTTTGGCACGGACAACAGGGGCAACCGAGATTAATCAGCTGTTGCGTGACTTTGAACTAAAATAAAGTTTTAAAGGTTTCTTCTCAAACTTTCCAGTCACGTGGCAAAATACCAGGGGAGTGGGGAAAAGATTGGATTATATGTCTGTATCCTCGGGCATTTAAATCCAAAGTGTCACAGTGACTCCGACATGGTTTTTCGGACCATGTAATCATTCGGGTGGAAATCGGTGACTCTTGCACGTGTTTTGGAATAGGGGTCTGGAAATTAAATACAGCCGTTCTGCAGGAACACGATTACATCCAGTGACAAACTGCAATTATGGGTAGCCCAGAAAAGCAGCCAGCCAGCTTTAATTGAATGGTGGTAAGGTGTGAAACGACGGCTTAAAAGGATCTCTCAGCAGTACTGCATGCTGAGAGCATGTAGAAAGAACACGGAGTTGTAGTGGTTACTTTGATGTTCAAAGAGCCCAAGAGTTGAAGCTCCAGCTGAAGGAGATTCACATTAGTAGGGCACAACATTTTTTTTTATATTTGGGTGACCGTGTAATGGAGCAATCAGAGGATGTGTCAGGCCAGTTCTTTAGGTCTGTGAGGGCGAAACAAGTAAAGAGAAACTTTGAAGGTATTAGAGTGAGCTATGATAGGTTGGTTTGGTCGTCAGAAGGAATGGTAGAGGCTGCCTCGAGATATTTTGGGGCAGGCTTTCAAGAAGAGAGTAAAAACATGGAACCAATGAAAAATTGTTGGACTGGTGGTAAATAGATCGGAGACACAGGAGATGGAGGGACTGGACTCAGGATTTGAGCTGCTGGAAGTGGAGAAGGCCATGCGCAGCCTGGGGAAAGGCAAGGTCCAGGGCATTGATGGGCTACCCGTGGAATTTTACTTAACCTTTTGGGACCTACTCTGACCAGTTTTGGTAGAGGTGTTTGAGGAAATTTTAAAAGGCCGAGGGTTGAGTGAATCCATGAAGCAGGGGGTCCTGGCCCTATTCTATAAAAAAGGCGACTCCTTAGATCTGGGTAACTGGAGGCCAGTCCAACTCCTCTGTGTAGATTATAAGATCCTTGCTAAAGTATTGTGAAGCCGACTAAGGAAGGTTTTGCCAATATTGATCCACTCTAATCAGTCGTGTGGTGTGGCGGGTAGATCTATATCTACCCGCCAGGAACTTAAAACTTATAAGAGACTCAATTGCCTGGGCAGAGGACAGAAATATGCCTTTGCTTGTAGTAAGCCTGGATCAAGAAAAGGCATTTGATAAGTTTCGTCACACTTTGTTGTGGTTGGTACTGCAAAGGCTTGGCCTGAGTCCTAGGTTCGTTAATTGGGTAAAGTTACTTTATGTCAACGTTGGTTTTAGGGTGTGTATCAATGGGCACCTGGGTGGAAAAGTTCGGATAGGAAGTGGGGTAAGACAGGGATGCCCTTTGTCACCCTTGCTGTATATTATGAATGTGGAGCCTGTGCTTAGATCATGATTAGATCTAATAGTAAGGTAGACCGTCTGTGTGTGCCAGGAAGTGGAGGTAGGCAAGTTAAGCTTGCTGCATATGCGGATGATGTAACTTTGTTACTGAGTTCAGAGTTTAGTCTGCAGTATGCCCTGGAGACTGTGGACAAGTTTGGCCGGGCGACAGGCTCTAAGGTTAATAGGAACAAAAGTGTGATAAAGATCTTTGGAAAGTGGAGAAACAAATCCGAGGTGTCAGAGATCCTGAGGGCAGAACTTGGGCCAATAAAGATACTAGGAGTAGAATTTGGATCTGGGGTGCTAGGGCTACACAACTGGGAAACACAGGTGAACTGGGTTAGCCGAAAGCTAGGCATGTGGAGAAACAGACGTTTATCATATACAGTATTGGGAAGGTGCAGGTGATCAAAATGGACATACTTCCTATGCTTGTTTTTTTGGCAAATGTTTTTCCTGTGCCCACATGCTGTCATAAAAAGTTGACAAGGTTGGTGTTTCAGTTCATTTGGTGTGGAAAATACGAGTATGTGAGAAGGGTGGATATGTACAAAGGATGTCATCAAGGTGGGAGGGATGTACCGGATCTACCTTTAAAATTAAATACCATATTTGTTGCGGGTGTGTGTGAAGCTGTGCATAAGGAGGTACAACATAAGTACCAGTATTTCACAAGGCTTTGGTCTCCTGGTCTGTGCGGCCTTTGTGTAGGTGGACAAATACCACGCCCAAAGCGGTAAGGACACCGTGGTTTTATAAACAAGCAACAATCTGGTTGACAAAGTATTCGAATGGGAAGCTGGATGCGGTGTGTGTGCACGACAGAGCCTTGTATGAAAGAGCAAGAGAGGTGTGCATGCAAAAAGAATACCCAGGCATAATGGTCCCAGAGTATCGCTGGAGGTTCCTGCACTATAAAGGATTATCTAATAGGATGAAAGACCTGAACTGGTTGTGTGGGTGGGGTGGGGCTCTTGGTGCGGGAAGTTATGCACAAACATAAGCTGACGAAGTTGTCTGTGTGCCCGAGGGCTGAATGTGGTGCGGTAGAGTCGATTGCGCATGTGTTCTGGGGCTGTAGGGTGGCATAGTTAGTCTGGGAGAAACATAGAGTCTTATTTTCTGGTTATGGCTGAGTTTCCAGCCAACAGAGTGGTTTTATTGGGCTGGAAAACGATTAAGGGCGATGAAAGGATTAATTTTCTATTGTGGTTCATGGTGTGTTTAATCAAACTGATTTTATGGGACAGTAGGAACCACTTGGTGAAGTATGGATGTGAGGGGGGAGTGCAAGGGATCAGTGGGCGTGTAAGGTATGAATTACGCAGGCAGTGTCACAATTGTAGTCCCTCCTCCTTAAGGCACTCCGGCTCTTTTCACTTTGGACTGATTCTGTGCACCTGCCCCTTGTTCCAGCCTCCTTCCTGAAATACCTGTCCTGGTATGAGGTTACACCTGATACTGGAGCATACACCACACTACTTTGAGTACATGTACTGCATATATCAACACTCATACTGCATATTGTTACAGTATGTACTGTATTATCAGATACATAAATGCACATAACATTAGTAACTTTACGTTACATACAAATAACATTATTGTTTCAGTTTGACCCGTGAAATGGAAAGTAACATCAAGTCTCTTCTTCCCTCTTTCCTTTCTCTTAACTTTCTCTTTTGTTTACATTTTCATGTTCTAATAGAGATGTTCTTTATCACTCAAACTAATTACTTCCCCAGAGAGAGTGTTTGCTATCTCTTGTGGAATATGATCTATCAATGTTTTCCACAAATTAACAAATACTTTTTCATTTCTGCAGAGGACCAGAGGACTCCAGACAACCTCTCTAGGGCAAGAGTCTTGAATATTTCTATATATCACGTAGTGACAGTCGTACTGTAGGTACATACTGTACTTAACCCAATTCAGCAGTATTAATTTTCTTGCTAAGCCAAAAGGTTTCTCTAGATGTTCAGACTCTCCGAGCCTTGATGGCACCCTGGACACATTAAGTAAAAAACGCAAAGGGTCAAAAATTACATTACAGGCAAATATGTCTAGCTCTATAAAAATAGTATTAAAATAAATAAACTCTGGACAAGAGTAAAAACAATAAAGAGATAACCTAATGCCTATTTTGTATTTTGTATTTGTATACAGAGGATAGCTAGAACCAAATTTGCCCAGCCCTGATGGTTTTATATCCACTGGCAATTTAGTTTACTCCCTTTTAGCAAACTTAACTTAGATAAGAAGATAACAAATCTACAGTATTATCTATAATCTCTTGACTGTTATCCTGACAGTAACCATTGGGATATAATTTGTGCATGTCAGGCCCAATTATAAAACCTAATGTTGGGTAATGCAAGGCCACATCGCTTTAACAGTAGTTGGAGAGTTTTCATTTTTAACCTGGCTTTTCCCTTTTACCACACAGATTTTGTAAAAGATTCTTTCAAAATTCCTTCTGTGTTTTCTATAGTAAATTAATTTTAATGAACCTAATCCTCCCCATCCAAGAAATGGGAAAATATACCCATAGATCAAAATCTGCTTTTACTACATTTAAAAGAGGGGTTATATTTAGTTTAAATACTGTAGGTCCTTAATATTAGTGAACAAATACCCAAAACAAATGCCTAGATCAGAAGGAGACCACTTAAATGGGAAGTTTCAAAGTTTTCACATTATCTAACTGACCAAGAGATATAGCCTCTGATTAGTCAAAACGGATCTTGTATCCAGGCAACTCAGTTATTGTTTGGATAATTTCTAGGTTAGGGAAAATAGACACTTGAATTTGATGCAAACAACAATATACTATCTGCATACTAAACAATTGTTTTACTTTAACTTCTAAATTGATACTACTAATATTGGTATGGATTCTAATAAATGCTGTGAGTGATTCTATAGCTAATGCAAACAAAACAGGGAAAAGGACAACCTTGTCATGTGGCCACTTCCAGCAAGAATTCGTCAGAAAATGTTCCATTAGCTAAAACCCTGGCTCTTGGTGAACAATACAGCAATTGCTCCCACCACATAATTCCTCTCCCACCCCAAATCTTCTGAGTTACTCAAATAAATATGGTCAAATGCAATGTTTTTTTCCCAATTCCGTTTCTCTTCAACTCAGTTTCTAACCTAAGTAGGGTTTCTAGTGCCTTTTTCCTCTTTGCAGATCTATTAGATATTATAAAGCTTCCTCTGAAAGCCTTTTTTGCCTCCCATGCTATTGAAGAATGAACCTCATTTGTAACATTTGTTTGCATACACAGTTTCAATTGTTCTTTTATATATTTAGACTGCTCAAGAGAACAGGATTTAAACTTCAATGTTTTGTAACAGGATTTATATATGGAGGAGATAATAATACAAAAATCAGGGGGTGATCAGAGCGAGAGCAAGATCCAATTGTGAAAAAGCATCAGCTCTATTCAGCAACATTCTAAAACCAGTCCTTTCATCAGTCCTGGAGAAAGACTGGTGAACAGTTGGGAAGTATGTACAGTATATCCTTTTCCTCTTGGATTGAAGGTTCCCTGTGGATCAAAAAGATTAAGCTTGCTACAGATATGTGGATCTGACTCAGTCTTCTTTGATACAATTGCATTTCTAGAGGATTTACGATCAACTGTTGGATGAAGCACACAAGTCTAATCACCTCCCTGAATAATGTACAGAGCTGAGACAACTTATTATGCAGCAAGTATTTTGAATAGAAACCATCTTGATAAATAGTAAAGGCATAAATACTAACAGACAAAATATGCTCTACAAGGAGAAACCCTGGGGACAAAAACTTTCCTTAATCATTTTAGCAATCATCAAAGGCAATTTTTTAGGTATTAAAATAACCACCCCTCTCTAAAAGAGAAATAGGCCATTTGTCCAGCCCAGTCCCTCTATAATATATTATTTTCCTAATCAGTGTGATGCGTTTCATGAATTAAAGTAAAATCAGTGTCAGTGTCAGATTTTTCAACCAGCTGAAAATGTTCCTATGCTTTATAGGGTGGTTCATCCCCTTAATGTTAAATGAAGTAATGTTTATGAAACGTGGCAGACCAGCCTTACATACGTATAAATGAATCACATACTGTAAACCTCCTGTTCCACCTGGGCTGGGAGCAGCTTGCGTCCTGCCTTTGCCAGGGATGACCAGTGCCTTCGCGCAGGGACTCAGTGTTCTGCCAGCCCCGTGCAAACGAGGCCGGGCCGCCTTTCAATCAGGCAGCCAACCTACGGCCAATCTACGGCCACTCATCCAATTGAGCAGGCTAGTTTCTCCGCTAGATCGGTGCTCTGACATTGAGCTTCTACAGTCGTAAGGCATCTGCTAAACTGGCTTTGAAAGACAACTTTTTTCCTGTCACATTTTCCTGTCACTGATCCAGTGGAGACTCACTTCTCCTTTGGTAATCTCTGAGCAGCTTGTCCAGAAATTCTCTCTCTGCTGGCCCTGCTATCTGTATCACCCAGGCAGACCCTTTCCTGCTGGTCTCCTCGTCTTTCCCTTCAGACAGTCCTCACCCCACGATAGCAAAGTCATCTCTCACTCCATTCCAGCCTGTCTGTGCATTTCTCTACTGCATAGTCGCTGACTCACTTCCATCTTGTCTCTCTGGGAACTCCCAAAAATCCCCAAAGACCTGCACGCTCTGCAGCACTGTACAGTAAATAAAATTTAAAATATGATACGGCTCCAACGAGTTATAGACAAATCTTCCATGGTTACTAGATCTAAAACTACCACACATAGTCTTTACTATGCAAGATATTAGATGGAACAAAAAGGCAGTGCATGAGACACACCAAAACACATAAAACACCTTTAACACATACTGTACACAACCATTTCAACAAAGCACATAATGACCCTATACAACTTGAGGCACATGATACCATGAGAAGTTTAACCAAAAAAGGGAGCCTCCATTTTTCCTCCAACCTCCTGATCCACTTTACATATTCACCAGTATCCAATATTTATCAAATAGAGCAATTTGTATGCCGAAACCAAACAGAAATACAGTATATGCTATTATTATAACCAAAGACTTGGAACTGGTAAAAGTATACATCATCTGCATCATTTAATTTTAAAAACAAAAAATTAAAAGCAGATGCATAACAAACCAACAGTTCAGATGGTACACTGCCTTGATAAAAAGAAGTTTCATCCCATCGTTTAAAGACAGGTGTTTTAATACAGTAACCCAATAATGTGAAGTCACTGCAGGAGCTTCGGTAGCGCTCCCGGAGCTGAAAGGGCCCTTGTAGAGATCGATGTGTGTGTCTGTGTAGGGCTTGGTTAAAGCTTTCTTCATGTCATAGACATGTCAACACCTCTCTGTGGAACTCTTACTTAGATGGCTGAAAGAGTGCCACATCACAGACAGCTAGAAACATATTTAACATTCTGTGTATAAATACATGTGTATCAAGTCTAAACCCAACCTTTATGGTAACACAAGAGGTTGAGTGGCGCTGGGCCTGGTTTGTAAAGTGCACACAGAGGTGCTGGTGCTTTAGAGCTGAGGAATGAGAGATCACAGTGTTTCTCTGCCAAACCCTACTCCTCATCACTCTGAGAGGTTTTTATTATTATTAGACCCCTGCTGTTTCCCATGCAGGTCAGGCAGGTAGCCCTCATCTTGAGAGGGCATTCTTTTGTATTTCTACACATTAGTCTTGTCCTCAGTTTTGCACTTGCCCTTTTAAAACATTTCCACAAACCAAAGAACTGGATCTTGAAATTACAAGGGTGTGCCTTTAGAACCCTAGATTCTTCTAAAAAAGCAGCTTGACAAGATCCTCAGATTGATTTGCTACTAGCAAGGACGGCATCTTATTTGGACTAGGATATGCAGTGGCTTTGCCCCTGCTGGTCTGACTCGGATCTCTGTGTTGTGTTTGTAACCAGGCCTTGAGACTGTAAGCATGTGAAGCTGCACTGTAGACTGACTGAATCAGAGCTGAATATGGGAAGAGCTTAAATACCGGAGGCTTATTGGGGAATATTTCAGATCAAGGCCTGCAACAAAAGGCACCTGGTGTGTAAGCAGGGAGGATTACCTCTCCATTACTGTTGCTTTGCCAAGTAGTTCCAGCTGGTGCCTTTTTCATTTATTTGGTAAGATTTACAAGGCTTTTGCTCCCTGACAGTAATCTGCTCTTCTGCCTCTTTTGCATTGAAAAATAATACATAATTAAAAACATCCTCACGGGTGGTTTATTCTCATTTTGGCAACTGTTTGCTTAGTCTTTTATAAGACTAACACCACAGTTTGTTTTAATTACATTATTTATTTTGCTCTGGCTCTTTTTCACAGTGCTGCATTTTTCCTCTTATTACAAAATGCTGCAAACAAAACACTCAGTAAGTCCTCTTTGTTGACTTAAAGCTGCTGTGCTTTTGATTCTGCTCACTGTTATCTCCACTTATTTTGGGAAAATTATTTCTTCTGATTTGGCTGCATTGTTCAGAAAAGTATTAAAAAGATTCTCACTAGTAATATTCTGATACAGTGGCCTGAATCAGGCTGTAATTCCTTTGTTCCAGACTGGTTTTGGTTAGCAGCTGGAATATTTCCAGTATCTGCACAATAGAAAACAAAAATGAGACTTTTTATCTTTTTTCCCAGGCACTAAAAGGTCAGGTTTATTTTATGTGTGATATTTCCCTGGCAGGCTGAATGCACCTCCAAATCTGAGATGTGGTTTCATTTTCTACATGCCATTTGGAGGATTTGTCATTTTTCTTTTTTTTAGTTTGATTTCCTTAAAATTAAATACTGCAGAGCTTTCACAGGTCTTCTCCGACTACGTGCTACATCATCACTCAGCCCTCCCCGTTATTTTGGATTTTAGTAGCTAATTGATCTGATGTCTGATGTCCGATGAAAGAAGGGGCCATTTCATCCACTGCTGAAGTGTAGCCCCACCTGATTAACACATGGAAAACATCAGAGGCAATCTCTGAACAAAAAAATAAAAAAGTGAGTAACCTGGAAGGTTAAACATTTTGAGTGGAAATCACGCTAAAGAGAGGTGAAAATCAATCCCTGATTCACAGATTCCCAGGACTGGCAGGCCTGCCATTACCACACTTCTCAGATCTTAGCTGGTTACATCCCAGGGTGCAATGAAAAGTGCATTGTGTAAAAATGACCTACATTCGCTTTGCTTCAAGCTGTGCTTCTTCTTAATTTTTACTTATTGTTAACATGATATCCATCACCTCAGCAGCACAGTACAGAGAATTCCTTCTCTTCTATTAACTCTCTCCCTTCCTCACCTCACTCCTCCCCGAACTCTCCTCACTGCTCCTACAGCTCTCCCCTCTCCTCCCTGAAAGCTCTCCCGTCTTCTATGAGCTCTGAATACATTTATGACGATGAGAAATCAGGATGCTTATCCAAAAACTTTAGGGGGGTAAACAAGTTTTCTTTAGATTATCTGGTATAGGTGATGACAAAACAAACCAATGGTAACACAACAATGCACTAAAGCCTGAAATGGAAGGCTTCATCATTATAGCCCCAGATAACAGTCTAAAAGATAGAATAATTAAGAATCGCACCATCCTAATGTGCTTCATATGCATCCAGTTTTAGGAAACTATAGATTACCAAATACCAGCGTTTATTAAATACATATAAAAACACACAAGAAATCAGCAGTCTGTATTCATTGGAAATGGGCTCTCACTGTAACCTATCTATACCAGTAAAATGGTCCAAACACAAAAGCCCAAACCATAAACAAAAATTAAATGGAACTGTACCCTGGAATTGCCAATATTCCAATCTGCATAACCTGTGAGATCAAGCAGAACAAACCAGACATATCAGAGAGAAAACAAGACATCACAGAAATGTCAACACTTACAGACTGAAATTTATCAATCAATAAATAAATGGTTAAAATATAAAAACTTAAAGACCTTGAAATAGAAATCACAAAAATGTTAAATATTTGAAGAATCAATATCCCAATAATCAAAAATGATCTCGATCCAATCCAGACTGGACAACAACACAAAGAAGATGATCCAGCAGGCATCTGTGCTCGTGAACAAATGCAGTTATAGAAGAGACATCAGCCCCCTGACACAGCTCACCGACAAACAATTCCACTGAATGTTAAGATTTCCTTCCACACAGTCAAATCTTGATTGTAGGAATTCTTGCAATCATGAAAAGTGCCGTGATTAGAAAAATGTCCTTTTGTCATTATGAAAGTAATCTGTTTTAAATTACAACACTTTTCAAGACACCTCTTATCAACAGTGGTTTCAAACTACAGGTTGACTTTCAGCAGCAAAATGAAGCCTTTTTGTGATTCTCTGGCTAGAAGAAGTGACAGTGCTTTAGGATCCAAGTCCTTGAATCTGTCTAAAAGCTCAGTTCAAGAGCTGGCTGATGCAACAGCTGACCCTCAAGGCCAGGTTCCTCTTAGACAAGGTGTGATGCCACAGCGAGAGATTAACATTTAGCAGCAGAGCAGGAACTTCTTTAAAAGAACATGTACTGAAGCAATGGGGCACTTTCACAATCGGTTTGCAACTGATAGTGCTGTTTTGCTGAGATCATGGATGTGTGCCAGGCTTAATACAGGTATTTGCAATACGTTTTCTGATAGGAATTGCTATATGGGTGGAGATGTCTTATTGTGCTTGGGGACATACAGTATCTGCCTCATAACAAGAGTCATTGCAATTGCTTAATATGTGCATTGAAAACAGTGCCTCAGGGCTCTATCCCAGGAATATTTACTAAACTAAATTAATTAGTAATCAGCATTGATTTGAGTGAGTGGTTCCAGTAATTTTGTCTGTGATCATCACCTTTCAGAGCCCTGATAAAAATCCAGATTATTCCAGTATTTTGTCACTGCATCTGTTATATGACAAAATGCTTCAGTTTAACAGTGGTTCCTACCACAACAAGCGCATATTTAAAAGCTGCCCAGTTGTACCCAAAATATACTGTTACCACCATACCCACCCAAAAAATCTTTAGTCTTTGTCTGATTTATCTTTGGAATGTATTCAATGTATTATTAAGCATTGTCAAATTATAGTAGTTTAGTCACTATCTGATGCGGTGAGACCGATCTTCCCTGCCTTAATTAAGGGGCTGAATCAGGTGTCATAGGGGGCTTCTCAAGACAGTTGACCTATTCAGATAACAGTGCAGAGATGAGAGTTTCCTATGGAGCAATAAAAAAGCAGAACATCAGTTACACCATCTCATGGACAGTGACAGTATGCACTAGAGAGAGGTTATGCTGGCAGTTTGATGCCTAACAGAACCTAGAGACTGGTCAGGTGAAATGCTACTCAGACACTTCACCAAGCCCCCCTGCCTGACTGTCACAGTGAGGAGTATTACTCCTGGGCTGAGCCCAGGCCAAAGCGACTGAGGGTCCTGCTGTTGTCTCTGAGTGTCTCTGTAATAAAGCTTACTGAACTTTAATGTCGGTTACAAGTTTTAATGTGTTCAGGTCCCTCAAGCCACATTAATTGGGGACAGAAGTCTAGACTTTTACACTTGATTATTTGTAAATGGTTCACAATTACAACTTGAACATTATTTTGTTTCATTGAGCTAGTACAATTAATTCCCTTTTAATTTTACTTGAAACTTGATATTCTCTGTAAGTTGTCCTGAATAAGGATGTATTCTGATTAAAACAATGTTTTACTAATGCATTGCATGATATAAAGCTAATGTACACGAAATTAGTTTTCCTTTGCAGGTTTTCCTTTGCAGCCTACGCATGCTGACGCAGTTACCCACCTGAACTAATAAAGTTAGTTATGGAAATGCAGAATGTGAACCATTTGCATTATTTGCACTTTTTACCTAGAGCTAGACATTTGATTTTTAGTGATAAATAGCAAAATAGTATAAATTAGTTTTGGGATTAACCTTAAATTAATAATTGTTTTGTTTTTCTCTTAGTCTGCATTTTTTGCTCATTTAATAGAAAAGTTGAAGTACTGTAGTGGTGAACAAATCCTCTGGTTCTTATGCCTGAGCTCTCTGAAGGTGCTTTATAGGCTGTTTCATTGCAGCATTTTCCCCTGGTACAGTATGTACTGATTCATTTAAAGAGACTGTAGTCCTTGAAGCCTGGAGCTTACAGGTATGTATTATTGTGTTCCTTGACAGCATCAGAACATAAGAAGTGTTACAGAGAGGAGAGGAGTCCATTCATCCCTTTTGGTAGTGTGACAGTGGAGCACACCTCCCACTGCACTCCCTCCTGAAATTCTTTCTTGTGCTGTGTACTGTCTACACTTTTATGAACACATCTTTGTTCCTGACCTCTGCTCTGAACTATGTTTCCTGGTTCCCTAGCCTGCTACAGCACCACTTCTGTCTGTGTGCTTGGCACAGCTCTTGCCTTATCAGCGTGCTGCCTGCTCAGCTTCCCTATGTGCATGCAACACTGTGCATTTTCTTGTCTCACCTGCCTATCACCCAGCAGGTGGTTGTGTTCAGACGGGAGACCTCAGAGTCAAATAAGAAGCTGCAGGAAGAACCATCTGAAACTATCTCTATTTGTCTATACTAGACACCCACATATTTGCCTTCAACTGAGTCTATTTTGGTAGAAACATCATAAGAGGAGATGTGTAACTTTCTCATCACTGATGTAAGAACTGGGGTCTTTGTTGAAGGCTGAGCCCTTTGCATCTGTGTCTAGCCAGTGTCTAGTTGAGCTAGCCAGCATGGGACAGCTAGAAGTCAACCCCTTCTACACCCAGAGCCACTCTGGCACAAAGCTTAACCACATTTTGTTCAGCTTTTATTAATTCTGTATACGTCTGAAGAAGAAGGTCAACCTAGCACAGATAAGTTGTGCTCTAATATGAAGCTTTTCTCTGATTTGGGTGAATCCGTGACATCATATATATAGTTCAGGTGGGTAGCTGCGTCAGCATGCGTAGGCTGCAAAGGAACAAGTAATAGGTTTATTTCATGCCGAAAAAAAAGAAGAAAGAAAACAACGTTTCGGCCGTGGAGCCTTCTTCAGGTTTTCTTTCTTCTTTTTTAAACTTTCTCTGATGTTTTGAGTAGCCTTGTTTCCTGGTTCCCTGGTGTCATAGTTACTACACAGTTCTACACTTACTGATTCCATGAATGTTGTAGTATGCTGAATAGCAGAAAACATGTGAACCTGCCAAGTATGGGATTAGACATAAGTGATTGGTGGGAGAGTTAAAGCTTTGATTTCATCCAGCCATCCATTCATGAACAGATGTGGACTGTTCAGCATTGATCAAATAAATCGATCTAATCGATCTCCATCCAATGGTGGAGAGGTAACTACTGGAGAGGTCAAAGTGCGACCTTTTGCAATCAAAACAAGGGATAAAGTGGTGCTTGATTCTACAATCAAGAACAATTTAAAGCTCTGTCCTGTGTTGAAGCATCCTGCACATTTTTCTACACTGATTTTCAGACCGGTTTAATGCAACTTGTTTCACCATAGATGTAACAAATTGGTCACCATGTATTGATGTAAAAATGGTCATTTCACTTTAAAGATTATCTATATTCTACAGCAAAAAGAGGGCAAGGTCATATGTGTGTACAGAAGAACCTATGACTTCTAGCCTTATGAGTAATAACAGCAGTCCTGGGGTGATTGAGCACCAGCCCAACAATCTGCAGAAGGACTTGGCTGTTTTGTCTGAAGGTTTGTCAGTGAGGCCGTCTTATCAAACAATTGTTTTGATGTATTGCGTTTAGGATCCTGGATTAGAGGAATTTGTTTTCTTTGAAATGGATTTAATATGTATACTGTAAATAATGCCAGCAAACTGGATTTCTTTTTAAAAAAGACTATGTGTTACTGTACATATCATTATCAGAGCAGTGAAGTGTCTTAACAGGGAAAGATGCACATTGAGGCTAAGAGACAAATGAAGAACAAGAAGAATGTAACTTATAATACCACCATGTTAATTGGAATGTGTAGGTTTTAATTCAGTTTAAATTATAACTGTACGTACTTTCCTTGTATTTAGTCAGGGCTTTAAAGAGAGGGAGCACCAAAACTTTTCGGTGCTGTCGTCTCTGCTTTAAAGGTACTCCCGTTCTGGAAGAATTTGACCTCAAACATTTGCCCAGCATATTATAAGTGAAGAAATTGCTCAGCCCATCACAGAGCACAGCACGGTCATCAATGTGTGAGATGTACTGTATTTACCTCCTCCTGGGTACCTGTGCCATCACGTCCTCTGTGGAATAGCTACTGTACTGTAGCTCTCTGCTGTTAATAAACCCAAACATCCCATTAAGGTTAGGAGGGGTTTGTTAATAGTCAATAAAATAAACCTGTCTGTGCTTTTTAATTCTGCCTCCTCAGCCTCCAGCTGTCTTTCAGGTTTTCTTTGACAGGATTGTCCAGCTCTCTGCCCCTCTTTCTGCTGGGCTGTGCACTGGTCAACCAAGCTGAGCAATGATGGGTAACTGGGAGGGTAGAGAGAAGTAGCTTAGAGGTAGAGATCACAGATGTCCCTGAAGCATCATACAGTAAGAGACATAACACCGAAGAAATAGTTAAGTTTGTAATGACAAAACTGAAATTCAGCATTACTGTGCAGGCAGTGATCCTGTTCTCCTCTGATGGCTAGTACTGTATGTGAAGATGTCCAGATGTACAGTAGAAGCCAAGACAGTTAAAACAGTATTTCAGCATCTACTTGTTAATTGTTAATTGACAGACTTGTTGGCAGTTCCTATCTGAGAAGCTTAAGCAAGAATTTTTTTCTTTATTTTCCTCATAATTGTATTACAGAAGCTGTTTTGGCTCTGGAATGCCTTCTCAATGGAATTATCATCCGTAGAATTCACCCAGACTAAACTGGCAAGTCTCACAGTGTAAACTGGCAGCTCATGTCTGCTTGTGTGGGTTTGACGGATGGGGAGGCCCGCAATTCATCTGCTTAACTGATACTACAGACAGATCAGAAGGGAAGGCAAGCCCTGCTTACATTCCCTGCAGGGTGCGGAGAGGAGGGGAACAAGGGTATCGTTTAATTTGGACAAGAGATGGAGGAAAGGATGTATTCTGACCCCCAGTGGGGTCTAAACCTGAACCTTTTAAGATAAAATCCAAAGAAATGAAAAAAAATAAAATAAATTCTCCTTTCTTTGCGTCCTTATATTTGTGTCGCTCTGTTTTCACTCTCGTTCTCTGGCTCCCGGTTCCCATGGTCTTGTCACAGCTGCCGGGTCATTTTTGCAGATCGCATGCTACACCATTGCCACCTCCTGCCTAGCTCTTCCTTCCTAGTGACAGGACCCCGTGATGAAGCACACGTTTCTTCACGTTTTAATCACACACTCTTGTCCACTCTGTCTGGCTACTGTCACAGTTGCCAAGGACTAACCGTGGGGAGCAGGAGAGCGGAAAAAGACCCATATGCGTAGCGGCGAGATGGGAAAAAGGCCCGGGCTCATTAGTGCAAAGAGTTCAAGAATGCCGTATAGAGACCTATGCCCTCAGGGAGCGGACATGGGGCGCCCTGGTGCTAGGCGGGTCTCAGGACATCCGAACGTCAATGCTGAGCGAGGACAGAGTGCAAGACCCGGAAATATACAGCCCAAGGGAAAGAGAGGGACAGGAAGGACAGCAGACCGGAAACTAGGGACAGGACAGAGAAGGAGCGCCCTCTGGCTGCAGAGGGCGTGACAGCTACTTTCACATTTTGTGCACTCACAGCCGTAATCTTAGTGGGGTAGTACTAATCATTTTTTAGTAAAAGGGACTTCTGGTTTGAACACAAACCTTCCTGTTTTTGTAATACAAAAAGCCTAGCATAGGGAATTTACTTCTTCAGTTGCTTTTGCAATAGTGTTGATCGATATTAATAATAATAATAATAATAATAATAATAATAATAATAAACTTTATTTTATATAACGCCTTTAAAGGTGGCTTCTCAAAGTGCTTTACAGGATGACAATAACAATAAATAAGAAGACTACAACAATAATTAAGAAGATTTCACAAGATAGGACACAATTATAATTACAACAATACAACAATAACAATAGAGGAGACCGTGGAAGGTGGTATTAAGAAGAGCAGAGGGGTGAAGAATGGAACCAGTTAAGTAAAGGCTTTTCTGAAGAAGAAGGTTTTGAGTCTAGATTTGAAAGTTTAGAGAAGGTAACTCTCTGATATCTTTGGGCAAAGAGTTCCAGAGCTTGGGGGCATAGCAGGAGAAGGCCCTGTCACCCATACAATGTAAACGGGCTTGGGGGACAGTAAGGAGGGCAGAAGTTGAAGAGCGGAGGTTGCGAGGTGGGGAGTAGGACGATAAAAGTTCAGACAGGTATTGAGGTGCCAAGCACCTCATTCATTCACATTTGGTACTTGGGCTCTTATCATGAATCCTCTGAGGCAAACAAATGCTTCATCCATTGATGTGAAATAAAGTTTTTTCTGTGTTTCAGGAGGGCCTAATTATCTAACCACTGTGATCCTTAAAGTGATTGACAAATTAAAGCTGCTTTCAAAGTATTTTTTAAACTGGGGAAAAAAGGTTTTATCAGCTAATAAGTCTAGACATTTTGAATGCTCCTGTACTTTTGCTCTTTTGCTGTGCCAAAGCTATGCGCTAATTGCCCCTGATACATGTTTGTGATCTTTAGTCCAGTGCCCTACATAAACCTCACACTCCTCCTTTTGTTTTGCTATAGCAGAAGGGAGAAACCGACCAAAGCAGGAAGGCAAGAACTGATTTCTGAAGAAGGGAACAGGCAATTTCTCATCTGCGATCACAGAACAGAAGATGGGGATTATACTGTACCTTTGCCACAGCTGTTTTCCTGAGGCTGGAGCAGGTACTCCTGTACACAGATTAAGGAGAGATTAAACGATGCCATGTGGTTTAAATGAAGGTGAGGTGACGAGTGAGTAGGAAACAGGGGTGTTGCTGAAAGCCCTTTGATGACTGTGGGCATATGAAAGGGCTTTAATCTGTGAAAGTAAGGTCAGCCCTGAATACTGTAGGTATAGAGTGGCTAAGAGGAAAGGGGGAGGAACTGAGCATGTGCAGCCCCTCTCTATATATGTATGCATGTAGAGAGCAGGAGGATATGTGGCTTATGCTGAGAGCGGTGTGCATGCAGAGCCTGCATCACGCAGCTGTGTCTCACACACACGCCAGAGAGAGCCGGCAACTTTTCACCAGAGAGCAGCAGGGAAGGAGGGCTTTTTCTCTGTCGTGTGATTAAAAAGTGACGCTCGGGGTGCTCTGCTGTTGAGGCGCAGGACACTGCACTAGGAAGACTTGTTTGCTCCTTTCATTTTTCTTTGTAGAACGCATTTTTTTCACCTTTTGTTCAAGTCTTTGGAGAAAAGGTGCCATGCAGTCGATCCGAAGGGGCATCTCCTGCCCGCCTCAGGACCCCAACTGCACCCGCATTGTGGAGAGCCTGTCTGTGTGGAACGAGTCCGTGGTGAATGCCTACAAGCTGGTGGAGCTGCCGCCCCTCGCCACCACAGTGAGTGCTCTGCTCTCATCATCGTTCCCCTAGTGTGACCCTGAAAACGGGCTATGAGTCCCCTCTAAGCTGCAGCCCCTTAGGAAAACGGGGTGCGTATCCGGCTACTGTAGTCAGAGGGCGAAAGACATGAGCTGGTTATTCAGGTAGCTAAGGAGGTGGTCGTTGTGGACTTGTTAATATTCTTCTATGGGTATTTTTCTAACAGTAGTACCTGTTGAAAAAGTAAAGCTTGGAAGTGAAAAGTCTGTGCTTCACTCTTGCAAAAAGGTGCTGTCTGTGCTCTTTGTATAATGCACTGAAAAAAGATCTTTAATTTGTTGCTCTTGTGTGAAGCTTTTATTTAGTGCTTTTTATTTTTCAGTAGGCGTCTGTGAAGGACATTTTCTATGTCTTTTCCCCTAGTATCAGTCTGGTTATCTGATGTGTCAGGGTCTGGACAAGAGGGTGAATTGGATGTGTGCTCATATTCTAATTTGTATTGATACTTGATCTTTTTGCACCTGAGGAATGTAGCTCTGAGAGCGATAAAAGCTCTGCTGGTCCTGACAGTGGTCCTGGAGCAGTTTGCTGTGCTGCCCACATCTTGTTGCTCATCCACAAAGACCCAAAATTGTGATCCAAATTTTGTTGGTCTGAGAATAAACCAAATCTTTATTGGAAAGAGGAAATTCTAAATCCCCCCACCATGTCAGCTTAATAACAGTGAGGAAGAGGAAGCTGCTTGAAAGTGAGGAAGTGCTTCTTACACTCTTCTGCCGAAGTGTAAAAATGTTTTATCTGCAAATCGTATCTCTTTCTTCACCCCTTGAAGTGACCTTCACCACAGTGTGTTGTTGTGAGACATTTGAGTTAGTGTCTATATCTGTACATACGTCTGCACTGTGTTTTTTGGCCGGTCATTATTTTAACAGTAGAATGAATTTCTTGTGAAGTGAAGCACAGGTTGTCTTAGGTTTGTTACATAAAGTTTAAATGAAAGACAAAGCCCCATGATGTGCTACTTTAGCACTCCTCTTCGCTGACCCTGCTGAAATCCTGCAGAAATGTCCCAAATCAGAACCACCTCAGCTCTTTTTCAGGCTTCATTGGCTCCTGAAGACTCGAGAGAGGTCATCCCACTGCCTCTTCCATTTTGAACAATTTCTCGTGCGCTAGCGTTAAAATCAGGGTTTTGTTCTTTTTTCTGGACACATAACGGTCTGTCGTTCTCAGACAGCTGTCCAATTTCCCTGAAATTCACTCATTGCTGGTTCAATTACAAATCCTACCAGAAAATACATGCCTGGCAAGAAGTGACATACGTAGCCTATTGTGTACATTTGCACTGCTGCTGTATAATGGACGCGGACTTGTTAGAACAGTTGATCTCTGCCTTAACATTGTCCCCTTTGCAGTAGTGCTCTACAGGGTGTTCCTGCAGTAGTCCTACAGGCAGGGGGCACTGGAACCTGCTGTAGACTTTACATTTCTCACTGCTGGAAAGAACAAAGGCCCTGGCTCACGAGTGCAGAGGCATGTTTCAGAGACTGCATACCCTCTGTGAGATTCCTCCTGCTGCTGGGTCCTGTTTAACCTTGCATGGAAGGACGAGTTGTTCTGGGTGGATGCGCGCAGATACACTGATATTGACATCTCGAGCACCTCTTTATTTCTGGTTTTAATTACAAAAGGTCATACTTCTCTCTTCCCTCCACCATTTTATTTTCAATGTGTAATTTGCACTTTCCATCTTAGATTGATTGATTTGTTTATGGTTAACAATCTACGTCATCGGGCCCCTGTAGGCCTGATCAATTGAGTAACCTTATACATTCCCAACCAAATGTGTTTGGTTGGATGAGTCAAAGCTTTATCTCTCCTACCAATTTGAACTTGAACTTGAACTTTATTGCCATATGTAACTGATACATGTACTGGTACAATGGAATTCTTACAGAAAGTCTCTCGATTGTGAAACAAGTATAAAAACAAAAAGTGCAGACAGTGCGTCAAGACAATATACAAACAAACAGTAGACAATGGAAAAGTAGACAAGTAAACAGTTTGATTGTAAACAATACAGACATGTAAACAATGACTGGAGATGTGCAATAAATAAGAAATCATAATGAGGTAGATGGTGTAGGTGTGGTCTGAGGGGCATGACTAAATGTGTTCGCCAGTCTCACTGGTTCTGGATAGAAGCTATTGAAGAATCTAGTAGTAAGTGTCGGTATGCCCTTATATCTCTTGCCTGAGGGCAGTGGGGTGAAGAGCTCATGCCCGGGTAGGTGACTGTCCTCTGTGATGGCCAGAATTCTACCACTGCAGTGGTCCGCATAGAGCTGTTTAATCTCGGTGAGACCACAGCCAATGATCTTCTGGGCCATATTGACGACCAAACTCCTGTCCGGCTGCCCTGTTCTGGACAGGTTCACGTGTGACAGAGGCTGCTTGTGTTTGTTGTCTAGTGGGATCCCGCCATTGAGTCCCATGTCTGTAATTCGTGATTGGTGCTGGGTTGAAATGTTGATTTATCAAATAAGATGAAAGTAATAACCTTCTGCTCTTCTGGCAGGATTTTCAGCTGTGCTTATAGCTAAGTGCCAGCCGGACTGGTGTGATTTGTAATTGTACAAATGACGATGACGTAGCTACAGCCTGCAATCATCTACATCAGTGTGAATCTCATGTGATCTGCACTAGCCTGATGCCCATGGTTGGTTCTAAACCATGTCAAGCATGTGGAGCAAGCTAAGTTACAGCAGTGGTTCCTTTAATGTGAAGATCTGTATTCTGTGTTGCAGATTAGAAGGTACTTTCATGTCTATACTTCTGCTTGGCCTCATGCAAATAATATTTCTGGAAGTGGATGAAGATTTCTTACATCAGAAAACACCCATTTTAAAGTGTGAAAAAATATTGGCTGTCAGGAGATGGCATTTGATCGGAGGATGTTTTTCCATGTGAGTCTTTATCTTCAGCTTTGCACAGGCAGGCTGCCCGGGAGGGTAGTTCAGTTGATTCTTTCCAGACATTGCAGATCCCAGCTTCACAGTTATTCTCAGTGCAGAAGACAGGTGCTGAATTAATTAATGTAATGTTTGTCAAAAATTAAAATAAATGACAGATATACTATATGTATCTACAGTTTTTGCTCATTTATTTGTCTGGACTCACATGTTCTGCCACTAATCAGAATGAACAATTCTATCACAAGAATTCAAACCAGATATTACATCAGTAATTAACAGAAAATAGATAATTTAAAAAAATTTAATATAGAAACAAAAAAATGTAAAAACATACATTGTTGATTGGCGATTAAGCCACTATATCAGATTAGAAACCATTTAACAAAACAAGCCGAAACGTTTTTCTTTTCTTCTCTTACCATCAAAGAAAGAATCATTGCTTCTTTATTTCAGTTCATGTTCTTATTTTATTTTCAAGCTTTTCATCCAGTAATGTTTTTGTCATGTATCATCAGTGAAAGGCTGGAGACATATGAAGCTCAATTCTTATTGTTTTTAGATACCAAATTATTTTTTGCTTGACAGGCAAGTTAAGAACAAACTTCATTGTCAACATTCCTTTGCCTACTGTTCGGTGGGAGGAGCAGTATGGTGGAGTGGTGGATATTGCTGAAGTCTCACAGTTATTGGGTCCTGCATTCAGTTCTCTGCACCTTCTGTGTGGAGTTTGCATGTTGTCCACATGCTTGCTTGAGTGTTCTGATTCCTGATTCCTCCCAAAGACATGCTGCCTACTTGTACTTATTGTCCCTAAATTGTACCCTGGAATAAACTGGCATTCTGCCTGGAGTGTTGTCCTGCCTTGCACCCTATCTCCCAGGACAAAGTCCAGGAATATGCAGCTTTCTGTTTTCGAATAAATCGCTAAATGTGTCCCATTCAATGAAAAGTTTTGTTCTCTTACAACAATGACTTTGTTGTAAGAGAACACGAAATTCGAAATTCGTAATTCATCACGAAAACAGCCAAATACTATAAAATATTAAACAACAATCTTTTAATTTAAAATGATCTTTTCCCTTCAGTAGAAATTTTCAGCCACCCTTATGGATGGTCTTCATTCCTGCTAAGCTCTGAAAGTCAATATCGGGTTAAGTATTTTCTTTACAAGAACTTGTTAAAATATTTTCCTAGTGATAATAACTGAGTTTTTAAAGTTCACTGTAAAACCACCAGGATTCTGTCCTTGAGTGCCTCACTTACATTTCCCATCTCTACAGCTTTGTGCATCTCAGAATCCAGTTGAAAAGTCTCAATATAATCAAAATAATGCTTTTGAAGCTGATGACTGAAAGGCCTCCTCAAATCCTACCACACTGTAGCTCAGCAGAACCAAGGTTAAGCAGGCCAGCTGTCTCACAGAGCAGCCATTAGGTTAAAAAAGAGCAAATAGCTGTCTAACTTTCAGCAGGGTCATAAATACTTACAGGGAAACAGCTCAGGTTCCAAAGCAGTGGAAAAATGTACAAAAGGGTAGAGTAAATCATGTGAACATGCATAATAAAACAAAAACATTGAAACATGATATAGTGAAATATACAGTAAACCATTCGAGGTGAGTGACAAAAGTTGGTATTTAAACTTGTGGCTATTCCTACAGAGTCATTTTACTGTAGGAAAATGAGAGGGCCTCCTAATCTCCAGAAGCAGGTTGGCTGGTGGATGCACTCTCCTGGGCTCTGGTTGACACAGTCCTAGTGGAAGTGTTGGGGGAGGGCTTACTCTTGTGAAACTGCAGTACGGAGCATATTACAGAAGGAAGCTTGGAAGCTCAATAGCAATGAATTTTCCCTCAAAGGGAGGCCCTCAACAGGGGTCTCGCCGGCTGAGCTAAAGAAGACCATCAGCCAAGGCAGTTAAAATCCCTGTTATGCGCAGGGGCGTATTCGTTACTGTTTACTGAACTGCCATTGCAGACTTGAGTAAAATGCAACACTCACAGAAACTCACTCATAGCCTCTGGAAACACAGTCCTGGAAGGAGTTTTGTCCATCTAGCACAGTGGCAGGTTTTGTGTTAAGTGCTTTGTGTAAAAGCTGCCTTGAGTCATACTCTGTATGAGTTTAGTTTTACCTGCTGAGTCTTGTGTGTTAGAGATCGACTGCAGAAATAAGATCAAGGTTTGATGGATTAGGAAGCAGGTCTGTGATTATCCCACTTAGGACTGGAGCCTATGTTTCCTGCAGAGGAAAATATGCTGGGAAGGTTTTACTGTCATTAAGAGAGGCTAAGTACACTAATTGGGTGAGCAGTTGCTGCAGGTGGTCACAGAATTTGTAGCATCTGCTTGTAGGCTGAAACTTTCACCATGAAAATGAAATCCTATCACTGTGATAGCTGTGGAGTCTGTCATGATCACTACCAGGGAGGTGGAGAAAACACACTGGAACAGTGCTCCTGCCTCTACGGCCAGCAGGCTGTCAATCATTTAACACACGCTGTGAGCAACTCTCACCCCCTCAGATGAGACCGTAGAGCAGGGATGTGAGAGGTTTGTGTTTAGATATCTGCTGCTGGCATTATGCTCGTTGACCTGCCCAGTCCCATCTGGAGTGAACACAAACCATCCCACAGTTAAGTACTCTGTAGCCACCCATTTCTCAAAAAGGGTTTTTCAAAATATGGTAAAATCAGTATGTTACAGTATGTGGGTCAAACTTCATAATGGAAAACATTTTTTAAAATGTGCACAAGCTAACAAAGGAATATGATCTCTTACAGTAATAAGAGCTGCGCTCACCACTTTGTTCCATGCACTCCATGGAAAGCTTCTCAAGGATAGGGTTTTCTGTTTTGTTTTCCACTCCAGAAGATCTGCAGATGAATGAGAGAGGCACAAATGCCTGTACACACTGGCAGACGAACTGTGGTCTTTTATAATCATCTGAGGCACCAGGCTTTGCGATTGCTTTAAACATGTGCTGCTGTTGTCAACCGTAGTTGCTTTTTAAAGGACTACATTCCTGTTTTTATAAGGTTGTTCTCTCAAGTCTCCCATAGGAATGAAAACTTCTTTCTGTAAACAATTTTGAAGGCCATTTAATTAAATCTGTCTCACAGCAGCAATAACAACAACGAAAAACAAAGAAGGAAATTTCTTATCGGAGCGAATGAATCCTCGGCGCACACGCAAGCAGAGCGCGTATTTCACACCGGTGACGGGGGGGACGCTCTGCGGATCGACAGTTATGATAACGTCCGGGAATTACCGCACAGCAGCAGGGAAACAGAGAAACAATCGTAATTGTTTGCGATTGCGATGATTCTGCTTAGCTTTTTATTTTTATTAGGTAGAAAAATTGAGTTCTTTGTTTCCATTTTGTAGGTAGGGATATACTGTACTGTATGCAGTGAAAGCGTTGGTGCCTGGCGTGTGAAAGCTAGTGTCTGAGAGGGCTGCGCACCTCTCTCTGGGGTTTCTATCTGTATTTCCTTTTATCCTGCTCAGGTAGCACAGTACATTTTATACTCAAGCCATAGAGGTATTATAGATTTCTGCTGTGTTAGAAAGGCAGTTTTTATATTATTATGACATATATATATACAGAAGATATTATTAGATATTATACATATTATTTATATAACACTAAGCACAACAAGTAGCAGAGACAAATACAGCATTGCACATTGTGATAACAGAAACCCTGGCAACATGTGCAGTGTCCCAGTTAGTGATTCAGCTATGCAGTGTCCCAATCAGAGATTGAGCTGTACAGTGTCCTAGTCAGAGATACAGCTGTGCACTGTCCCAATCAGAGATTCTGGTGTGCGCTGTCCCAGTCAGAGATTCAGCTGTGCACTGTCCCAGTCAGAGATTCAGCTGTGCACTGTCCCATCAGAGATTCAGCAATGCGCTGTCCCAGTCAGAGATTCAGCTATGCAGTGTCCCAGTCAGAGATTCTGATGTGCGCTGTCTCTGTCAGTGATTCTGATATGCAGTGTCCCGGTCAGAGATTCAGGTGTGCACTGTCCCAGTCAGTGAATGTAACCTGTTTATGTACAAATACCAGGAGATTGTGCAGTGCAGGTCTGATTCTCTGCTGTTTTGTTTGCTTAAACCCACAGAGAGAATGTTGCTGGTGCCTGTGATGCACTAGTAATAAGTGACCAATTTGTTCTGCTCTTCTGCCTTTCAGGCACAAGAGTAATTGTGGAATTTTAGAACGAAAGACTCCCATAAAGCTTCCCATAAAATGTTCATTGTCCTTCAAACTTCTGATCCATTATGAGAAGTCTGGTGGGTTCATGTACAGTAAATACCTAAATGGCAATCCACTTAATGCCTTGAAAGATAAGGGCAAGGAATTTGAGAATTGTGCCAATATTTACTGGGAGCCAGTACCTGGATGACTGTACAGGTATGATTAAGCCACTTCTTTATTTCATTCATGGAAACTCCATTTTTGCATTGAATTTGATGTGTTTATCTTGTTTATCTTGCTAAAAAGTATATACACAACATACTGTATACAGTATACTTAAATCACATTTTCTGGTGTACCTTTACTGTGCATATAAATGGCTTCTTCTCATTTATACCATTTTTGTTTTATTATTCTTATGTTCTTTTTTGTATTGAAAGTACTGTAACTGATTTTAATTTCTGGCATGTGAGACAAGAGTTGCTTAGAGAAACCTAGAATTAATTTTGTGTCACAGCCTTGCCTGCTGTTGCAACCAATTAATTTGTATTACATGTTATCACAGACTCTAAACAGGTGCCCAGAATGGCTCTTTTCCTCAACTGCAGTGCACATGCAGCATTTTAAAGCAGCCAGTCAGTCCTACCCTGCATGTAGGAGGTAAGAGAGGTGGGAGAAAACCAAAAAACTAGGTTAAACCTACATGAAACAAGAAAAGCATGCAAACTCCACACAGAAAGTCATAAATCAAACTCAGGGCCTTGTAGTGGTAAGGTAGCAAAGCTACTCCCACACCAGCATAAAAAATACATCAAAGGTTCATCATCTCATTGGGAAGCTAAAGAGAAAAAGGCTAACTCAGAACAGATTCACCCTGTGGAGCTGGGACAAACCTGCACAGAAGTGTTTTGGGTTCTGTGGTCCAAGTGAGCTTATGAAAGCAAGCACAGAAAAGCTTTGTTCCTCTAAGAAACAGCCATTCAGTACCTCAGTACCTTGGTCTGCCTCCAGCAGTTGGACACAACAATAAAGAGGCTGATTCCTCAGAAAGGACAAACAATTCCTACATCCCTGTGAGTTATAGAATGAGCCAAGAAGTCCATTTTATCTGACTCTCATCAGAGATGAGGTGATCTCTTGGCATCCAAGACACCAGGCCTCTGTGAGCCAGCGAGACTGGTTCTGTGGTTCTTTGAATTTCTTTCTCATGGCTCTCCTCTCATGTGGCTTGTCTGTCCTAAAACAAGGAGTCAACACAAGGTAATAATCTGAAGTTGTAATTGTGACCCTAAATTTGATTAATCTGATATTCATCGGTGTGATGCCAAAGGCTAGACATGGATATTCAGTCTGCTTTTCTTTGTGCTTGGTGTTTTTCCAGAATTCACAATTCAGTTGTACCAAGACCGCTGATTTTAATTCCACGGATCTGTGGTTTCTGGTCATGTGTCTGCAGGGCCAGAAGCAGACTGTCATCTATAATAATGAGCATCTTTGTTTTTATAGACACAATTAGAGTTAGGCAAAAACAATAGAGGCAAGTATACAAAAATTAATACAGGAAATTAAGCAGAATTAAAATAGACATCAATCAATAGATCTGATTGGGCTGTGAGATGAAATTTGAAATTGCTGGTTGACTCACAAGATCTAACAAAAGACCATTCTACAGCCTTGGAGGAACAGTTCATAACCCTGGTCTCCCAGGGTTCAGATGTTCTTTTGGGAACTGAAAGAAGTCCACAGTGCACAAACAACATGTACTCTAGATGTGTAGGAAGCTAGCAGTTCACTGATAAAGGCAGGAGCCAATTTGGAAGGCTGATGTTTACACCAAGGACAAGAAGACTTATTTTAATTCGGCAGAGTTGTGTGATTAAATAAATAGAAGACCTTCATTCCATTACAACAGGTGATGTATAGAACAATACTCCTCCCTGAGGGTGAACCAGAAAATCAGTTCTTTTTTATTTTACAAGCATTATTTGACATTTGATACTTGAAAGCTCCATGCTATTCACAAGCTATTTGCTCTGTCTTACCATAGTTTCTTCTGGGAGAGCTTTCCTGTGTCATGATATCACAGTAAACGCCTAAAGGGGCTGCCAGCCCCTGATAGAAAAGAAATTGGCCTGACACTATTCTTTTCTGCACTCTGGTGTAGAATGAAAAAAAGATAATGAAGTCGGTGTATTGAAGTTGCCCACTTTTTGTTTTCTGGAAAATTATTAAGAATGCGGAGATGAGAAATAGGTTTTTATATTTCATCTGTGATAAAGATTGATATAATCCTAACATTTACTACGATTAAGGTCACAGTGTTGGTACAGTACATGCAGATAGCTGCATAGAAGGATCCATTACTGAAACATGGAATTTACACTGAATTGTGTTATTTGGGCAGATTGGAACTTGCAGTCGGAAGAGACTGTGGCTATTGATGGAAAAGATTGACTCCAGTACAGTATATCTCAAAGGAGCCCTGTCAGATAACCAGATGAACTGCACTGAAACCAATGTCTTCAGTTTTTCAGAACTGAGGTGTTAGGTGTGGGCTGATTTCTTTCAGTATCAGCTCAGCTATTTGGAGGAGCTTTGTGCACTGGCTCTGCATTTGCAATAGCTAATTGTCTGTCTATACTAATGTTCAACTTACTGTTTTGCTCAGATCAAAGAATTTGTACAATAACACCTGACTGTTGGTCAATAAGAAGTGTACTGAGAACATTCAGTCCTTTTCAGCAGTAGAGAACAGCTCACGTGCAGTTTATAGTAGCTTTAGTTGCTGTAATCCCATTTAGAATATGTGAGCATTCTTGTTGCCCAAACTAAACTAAATTGCCAACAGTCAAATTTGTTATTGCAGTGGAAATCACTAGTGGAATGAGAACATTGATAATGTTAGTAACACGCCTGTATTGGATCTCCCGACTGCGACTTTGGCACATACTGTATACACAGAGTACAGTGCAGTATACAGTATATACAATATATTTACTGTATTGTATGTTATTTTCTTTTAACTCAATAAGATAATAAGAACTTGATGTTAACAGATACAGGTCTAATGCCATTCCTCAGCACTGACTTTAAATATTATTTTAAGTTAATTACAAGCCACCATTACAAACACCTCTGCAGTAACCTAACTAGAAATGAGAGGTGGGAAGTTAATCAGGTTTGCAAAACATTTAATCCCTCCATCCATAATCCATGATCTCATCCTATAGAGGGTAGCAGCGAGTCAGAGCCTAACCAGGCAGACACTGGGCAAAGCAACAATTTCAAAACACATTTATGACAAGAAAGTGGAGAGTGAAGGAAGGGAGCAGACAAGAGTCTTCAGAGGATAACAGGGCTCTGAAACTGCATCTTATAGTGTTTTTAATGTGCAGAGCTCTGTTGGAGGAAGTGACCATGGATTTTTGCCTTGTCCCAAAGAGCAGAAGTCAGACATCTTTAATTGAAAGATTGCCAGTCCAGTTTTGTGCTCTTTTCAAATATTAATACCCATCACAGCAAGATGCTCCTTGGAGATTATTGTGTAGACATTGCAGTGTCCTATATGTTTAAAGATGTTTAACAAGTGTTCAGGAAGGGTCAGGGTGCGAGCTGTGAACTCTAGGTCAGAGCTGTGTCTCTACTTTGTTTTCGTTTGGGTCTCTTTTTGCCCCTGTGTGTTTTGAGTTTTTAATGTGAAGAAGAGAGTGGTAGCCCTTTACAAACATTCAGTAGCCCCTGTTGCAAGGGCAGCTTTATTTTGCTGATTGAAGTTCTGAATTACAATCCTTTCCATTCCCTTCAGTGGAACAGTTAAGACACCAGTGGACAAATCTTCTGCATAATGTCAGTTTACCATGTTAAGTGAGCATATTTACCATGGCTCTCATCTATATTTTATGTTCCTTTACATAAGGCCATTCAGTGCATCCATTTGGCTGCTAGTACTTAATTTATCAAAGACTCGAATGCAGCCATTTTGTGAAGGAAAGACAGAAAGATTTCTTGAAAGATATCAGCAACACACAACAACTCAAGTACCATAGAGTGTTTCTGAATGCAAAACCTGAGCACAAGGGACTTGAAAAGGTCTAATCAAACAATCAGTTCTATGAAAGGAATTGAATAGCCTGGGGGATTAAGAGAGATGGGATGGCATCCAAAAGACACAGGTGTCATCTTGGACCAGAGTTGGAAACACCTAGTCTTGTGGTCTAGAGTGTTGAAATGAGATGAAACAATTTCAAAACAGCAAGATCATTTTGTGCAAGGGAGTAATTGATCGAGTTTTTTCACAAGTTTAATCAAAATCATTTCTGTCGATGCAACTCTTCTAGTCTCCTTTCAATCTGTGTTCTGTGGATTGTTATACACATCATGTTTCTGTTGCATGTTGTTCATTATTACTTATTCATTTGACTGCTGATGATTCTGTCCAGGGAGGATTATAAACAAGAGTGGTCAGGACTTGAGGGAGGATTTATTTTCCCAAAAGAGAGAGAACTCCGAGTCTGTTAAATCAAACTGAGCCAAGTACTATAGCCACAAATCCGTGACAATAGACACATGGGTTTATGTTTGACATCCAGGGTGACTTGTTGCTGGATTTACTGTAGATAAATGCAGTGCAGGGTTTGAAGTTGTAAGAATGGTCTTGCATGCATAGTCTCCCTTGTGAAAGTTTGGCAAATTTGGGCAGCAGTAAAGGTACAGGTGGAACCTGAAATGTGTAATCATGCACTGGTGGAACCAGAAAGGGTTTCATCCATTCCCCTGTGGTCTTAGACCTTGCAATTCCTAATACTCAAAATACAATATTTTTTATTATGTATATAGTATTATGTGTGGTGAACAGAAATTTTACTGTTCAGTCATACAGGCAATGACCCCTTCTGAAACATGCTCATTACTTTATCTTTTTCCAGTCATTTATTTGGAGGATTTTCAGCTGCCTAATAACCTCTAGTTACACACAATTCTGCACGGCTTGAAATACACATAACACTACCGTATCTGCCTTTTGGTAAATTACACAGTATGAAGCTTGTCTTCGATGAAAGCTCTGTTGCCTGGCTGAGCATGTTGTAAAGCTATGTGAGCTTTGAAGGATTGCTGAACATATTCCTATATGCAGTTTTCCTTTTTGAGGCTTTTGCAGAAATAAATAAAATATGTGTCAGAAGCTACTACTAAGGCCCATCATGCTGCTGACCTTGACAATACAGTAGCTGGCAATTTTTCCTGACGAAATAAAAGCATTTCTGACTCACTGCCTTCCCTCCTGCTTGGTGCTGCTGCTTTTCAGATTGCAGCTCTGTATCAGTTCATGACTGCTAATTGTTTTAATTATGTTTTCATCTATTAGAAGCACGTGGTATGGCCACATGCAAAAAAAAAAAATTGAATTGCAGTGGAGATTGTTAGTACAGTGCTTTTCATGTATTGTTAAATGCTTCTTCTCATTTTCTCTTCTCATTTCCTGACAGTAACCTGACTCTGTAAGTCCAGTGTAGCTCTGAGCTTGAGTACTGAATGCCAGTGAAGGGAGATTCAGATTTTATCGGGGTGTACTGCTGATGCAAAACTGCCCTCCAAGATCTGTCTGCTGAGTATGAGTGGCAGCTGTTTCCTCCAAAAATTCCCTTAAAGTTTTCTCACACAAAACATTCCAGGCTGTGCAAATATTTAGAAGGTAAAAACTTCAAAAAAACTACAATCATGCTGGTGGACAGAGCTTTGCAAATAAATTGTTCTTTTTGAGCAAATTATTTCTGTAAATCAAATGATTTGGGTCAATAGTCCCTGGATGATTCATTTATTTGATTTGCAAAGTAACGCGGCTCAGTGACTGGAAATGATCATCAAGCTCAGCGAGTCAAAGCAAGTAACAGAGATCAGAGACAGAGTTAAGGAACTCAGAAACGCAGGTCCAATGTTATAATATTAGGCAACTGCACATTGTCAGTCTCCATAAAAACACACAGTCATCAGGTTAATAATAATAAAGATGTGTGAGGATCTGTGAGCTGTGTCTGCAGAATGTACTTTTATGGGTATTTCAAATGGCTGTATTGAATCAACTTTCCAAAAATTCCCAAATTACATCAGCCTATAATAATGAAAACACTGGACATACCTACTGCAAGAGCAATAAATACAGGTTCAATAATGTATACCTTATTATGTCTTCAGCGATTAATACAAATAGGTTAATTAAAAAATGTTGTCTTGCCCTGCACTTGTTGCTTGCTGGGATAGATTCTGGCTGCCTTGTGACTCTCAAGTACTGTATAAAGTGGTATGGAAATTGGAAAGATGGATTTATGTTTTGCTAATTTTCCACCTGCTAGACAACTGTATACAACAAGCAGGAGTTTACTCTCATCAACTAAATGATCTACATATAATTTTTCCTGTAGGATTTTCACAAGAATATAATGTAATTTCTCACGCTACATATTGTTCCATTTAGAAGATGGAAAACTATCAAGATTTTACATTCCATTTCACTTAAGAAATCACCAATCCTACTGTAGTTTCAGTAATAATTTCTATAAATATGGTACGCAGTGGTTCTGGATCTTTGGTCCTTTAGTCTAAATCTGAATTTGGGAAACTACTAATAAGCTGTTCTACAACCCCAGTACAAGATAAACGTATGGTCCAAGTAGACAATACTGCAAAAACTAGTTGTTAACAACATTATGTGATGCGATCACCAGCTATATTAAATATTGCACCAACATTTGTGTACCAAAAAAGAAAATGAGGACATTTCCCAATCAGAAACAGTGATTCAACAACGAAATGCACAATAAAATAAAAGATAGATTTGCCGCGTTCAAATTGGGTGAAAAAGAGCCGTACAGGGAATTACAGTATGCATTAGAAAAAGCCATAAAATGCACTCAACGGAACTACAGAGTGCAGCTTGGAACACAGTGCGCTGAGACCCGGAGGCTGTGGCAGGGATTACAAGGCCTGCAGCCAGGAGCTTGACACAAACAACACATCCCTGCCTGATGAGCTGAAACATTTCCATTCCCACTTTGATGCTCTGAACACAGACGCTGCTGAGAAGACCCCAAGAGTACATGGCGAGTTTGTTCTGAAACTCTCAGAGCAGGACGTGCAGAAGACTCTGAGTAGGGTGAAAATCCGTAAGGCTGAAGGGCCTGAAGGGATACCATCCCACATCCTTAGGATATGTGCAGCCCAGCTGACCACAGTGTTTACGGACAACTTTAACTCCTTCCTGTCACAGTTCATTGTTCCCACCTGCTTCAAAAAAAACCACCATTGTTCCACTCCCCAAAAAGAAAAAGGTGATGTGCCTGAATGATTACCACCCAGTAGCATTAACATCTGTGGTGATGAAATGCCTGGAGAAGCTGGTGTTGTCACACATCAACTCCTCCATCACAGAGGCCCTGGACCCCTTGCAGTTCACCTACCGGAACAGATCAGTGGATGATGCTGTTTCCCTAGCTTTACGTACAACCTTGGAACACCTGGACACTAAGAACTCATATGTGAGAATGCTGTTTGTGGGCTACAGTTAAATTGAATTGAATGCTGATTCAATTCCATCATACCCAGCCAACTGGTGACAAAGCTCAGGGGACTAGGAATGTGCAACTCTGTCTGCAACTGGCTGCTGGATTTCCTAATCAAGAAACCACAGGTGGTGCGAATAGGTAATAAAACATCAACACCACTCATCCTGAGCACTGGCACCCAACATGGCTGCTGTCTGAGTCCAAGGTTGTACTCCCTATTCACTCCCGACTGCACAGCAAGACACAGCAACAGCCGCCTCATTAAAATTGCAGATGACACCAATATAATAGGCCTGATCAGCAATGATGACAAGTCCACTTACAGGGATGAAGTCTTACAGCTGCTGAGGTGGTTTCATAGCAATAACCTGGACTTGAACATGAGTTAAATAAAAGAAATAGTGGACTTTCGGAGACACAGGCTGCACACTCAGCGCCCACTCAGTATTGATGGAACGGAAGTGGAAACAGTTTTTTGGGAATTCACATTTATAATGCCCTAGCCTGGACTGTGAACACAGGCATTATCTTGAAGAAGGCTCAGCAGCGCCTCTATTTCCTGAGGTGCCTCAAGCGATGGGGGATGCCAGTATCTGTCTTGATGAACTTCTACTGCTGCAACATCAAGAGCGTCGTCACCAACGGGATCACCTTGTGGTATAGCAACACCTTTCCTTGAGAGAGAGAAAGACAGTGCAGAGAATTGTGAACCTGCCCCAGAAGATCATCAGCCATGGTCTCACAGAGATTAAACAGCTCTATGAGGACCACTGCCGTGGTAGAATTCTGGCCATGACAGAAGACAGTCACCACCCTGGACATGAGCTCTTCACCCCACTGCCCTCAGGCAAGAGATACAAGAGCATACAGACTCTTACTTGATCTAGATTTTTCAATAGCATCTACCCACAAGCAGTGCGATTGGCGAACACATTTGGCCGTGTCCCTCGGATCACACCTACACCATCTACCTCATTGTGTTTTTATTTATTGCACGTCTGCAGTCATTGTTTACGTCTGCATTGTTTACATTCGAACTGTTTACATGTTTACTTGTACGTTGTCTACTTTTTGTATATTGTCTTGATGCACTGTCTGCACTTTGTGTCTTACACTTTTTTTTAACAATCGAGAGACTTTCTGTAAGTATGAAATCCATTGTACAAGTACATTTATCGGTTACAAATGGCAATATAGTTCAAGTACTGTAAGTGTTGTTATGCCACTGCAAAAGATATAAATCATGTTAAAAGTGAATCAACAAATGTTTTTGTGTAAAATAAAATTGTTCTATATTAATACACTGTATGATATGTAATATGTAATATGTAATTATGCCTTATTGCAGTTTAGATACTTTTTGGGCCCTAGTTTAAAAGGTTGCTCCAGCACTGACATTTGTTTGCTCAGTGTGAAGGAAGTTACGGGAGTGTCCTTTCTCTATGGTAGTGCTCTGAACTTGACTGGATGGCACTCAACCTTCTGTTTTAAGAGCTAGAGATCCAGATTCTCCGGATTTTTATAAAATGGAAAATCCCTACTTATTTTTCCCTTTATCCTCACCATTTTAGAATTATCAATGACCCCTCCATCTGGCTGATAACTACAAACCACACAGAAGCCTAGAAGAGATGAGTGCAACTTTCCCACTTTTCTCTGCAGCAGAACCCCTGTGTTGGGCAGAGGACAGATAACAAGACAAATTCACAGGTGTACATGCTTTAGAGGGGCACTGTGTTCTGTGTTTGGTGAGGTGTGGGGTCCCCAGATGTCTTTCACAGACCCCACCCCTCAGCATGTATCCCATCAATGCAAAATCCTGCTAGATAATAGCCTGACAGTCCAGACAGTTCTTAATATTCTAACAAACACAAAAAATCAAAGAGATGTTTTGTTCATAGTAACTGAGGATACATTTTGGTTTTATATTCTGCAAACACACAATTTAGTGCCTTTTCAGTGAAATACGAAAATGGTGATTGCTACATAATGGTAACAGGGAGCTTGCACAGTGATGTGCAGTTGTTTTAACCCACTCCTGTTTACAGCTGTTAACAGATGTTGTACCTCTGAAATAAGAGAAAGCAATTTTCCCTGCCTCATACTTGTCCCTGACAGCATCATAAATGCTTCAATCTCATATTAAACACAGAGTGCTGAACTCATTTGTGATGAAAGGGTGATTATGAAAAATGCAATCCAGACCCTAATCCTGCTTCATGCCTTCTGAGCAACAGGATCCGACAGCAGGCAGACTCAGTGCAGGGCAGAATTAAGTTCACAGACCACCAGCCAAGACCTCTTGAACTGAAAGACTCCACTGACCTGTTTCTGGAAAACTGTTGTACTGTGTCTGCTTGGACAAAGACCCCCTACTCTGTCCCAGCTTGAAGGAGTAGTTAAAATATGATCTTACATTGGCAATAAAGGGAATGAACATACTGTACAGTACTGTACTGTAGCATGCCATTCTTATAGTACCTCAATACAAACTGACTAGTAATAACCTCATACCTTGGATAGGTAGATATAGCATTGATGTAAATAAATTTAATTTCACCTGGAATTGTTCCTCTATTGTCTTTATTTCTGTTCTTTGTCCTTCCCACCACTTTTGTTTCAGCGTGGTAACAGAGGAGTAGGAGACATGTCTCCCTCTAGAGCAGGGGTGGGGAAATCATTTGGTCTGGCCCTGCCAAGGCAACCGCAGGCGTAGAGCCTGGCGATAATTCGATAACGTTAATTATCGCGATATAATTTTACTCGATATAATTTTAACAAAAGTTCGATAAATGTTCACGCTTTACGCTTGATACGTGCATGCGCGCTAAATACTGCGCGAGTGCGCGTGCGTGTTGCGGACCGGGCAGCTAACAGATTTGTTTAATGTTTCTGCTGTTTGGCAAGTGATGTGTTCTTAAAATAAAGAGTTGTTTAATTCACCAATTAACTGTCTGGTTTCTTCAACTTTCACTCAGGAGAAAAAAATCTGCCTTTTAACTTGAAAGAAATAATGATTTAACATTTATCGCGATAATTATAGATCTCAACTGATATGACATTTTTTATCGTGATGTTTTTGGCCATATCGCCCAGCCCTACGCAGGCGGGACTTGAAATTCAATAAATCTAGGAGCTTTTTTCATAGCAACATAAATTTATATTAAGTGAATCATAATAATAACGTAAATTTTGAGGGACAAGCAAGGAACGTCCAGGAACGTACGGGATAGACAGGACACATACAGTACGAGTACATGACGGGACAGACACGCATGTTTCTCGCCGTCTGCCCGCGGCACGTCTGCCTGTATTGCGTTGACTCGGAGGAAAGTCAGTGGCAGGCAGGCTGGGAGTGTACACGTTGCGAAAGTGTTAACACACTGTGTTTTACGAACTGTGGGATGAAGTCAATTAGTTCATGGAGGTGAAGGGAAAACCTGGCAGGGAACTCAATGATAGCAAGTGGCTGTTTGATCGACTGGGCTCCAGACAAATATAGCAGGCTAATTTTTAAATTGATAATTGTGTATGACCTGCGAATGATGTTATAAATATCCAAATGGGCCTTGGCAGAAAAAAGGTTCCCCACCCCTGCTCTAGAGGAAGTAGCTAAAAACAAGGTTCAAGAGTGGTGACACCACTACCACTGCTAGTTAAGCAGATTAAGAGATACGTGAGTGCACCAAAGATTCCAGAGCTGCACTTACTTACTGTAAATAGGCTATGACTGCTACTCCTCTGTCTTTTGGGATGAAAAGCACTGGGGATGCTGCTAACATCAAAGCTGATCTGAAAACGAGTCCAAAGGACAGTGATGTTTAACACACCTGCTCTTCCTGTGGAAACTGCAGTAAATGTCACAAGTGCTTGTCAGAGGCAAATAATACCAAGAACCAACCAACAGAAAACCAGGTCTGAAATAAAATGAACAAAAATGAATTGGTTTCTGAATGATTCTTAGGGGAAAATGATTTTCCAGGTAAGGGGGAGCCCTTTGACTAAATTGTGCTGCCCATCATGTGTAACATTCACAAGTCATTGTGAAGAGTGCACTGGATGACCATTACACCAAGGACAAAAATCTCAGTAAGGTGGCCAAGTGAAATTATTGCTTATCTACAGTAGGGGCAAAATGGGTGAGAAAGGCAGAGGTTTGTGGACGAAACTTGGGGAGGCCCTCAGTAACAGGATGGTGATCCTCCAACGAACCTCCATGGAAGTGGAATTTGTGGACTACTAGATGGAGACCTTCCCACCACACCATTTTACTTTTTGTAAAAATAGGTTGGTCAACCCAAATGTCCTGATGTTCCCAATGTCTATCTGGTGAAGAAATTTCTCACTCTTCTCCCTGATCTGCTGTGCAGTGGGACTGCACTTCAGTGGGGTGTGAAGTATGTGCCACACTATGCTTTGGGATTCTTGGTGATGAAAAATCATAATAGAAAGTCACATACAGATTCAATTGAGCAGTGGATGATGATGATAATGGTGTCATCTTAAATTGAGATCTAAATGTCAGCTTCAGTTCAGAATCAGTTCAGGATTTTGTATAGACCATTCTTTGTGAAACTTTAAGGTAAAACCACGTCCTACACACTTGTGCTAAGAGCACTTGGCCTAATTTGGTATAACATAAAGAAGACGTGGGAAAATTAATCCTTATTGCTGCCCACTTTGAAAATGCCATGTAGGTTCCTACCACACAGTTAGTGCTGTGTCTGTAATTCATTATTTCATGCCTCAAGGTCTGTACTTTTAGATCCTCACATGTTCTGTTCAAACATTCTGGGCCTCTGTCTGAGCTGTGCTCATGTGATTCCACTCAACTCTTCACATACACGCTGGAGTGAGCTCTCCTCCTGATGGTTCATCTCCAGTTCACTGTTATGTAAAAGGAGGACAGCCTGGCCAGGACGAAGAATTCCTCAGATTCTTCTCTAATGCAGAGCACTGGGGGGGATCCCTTCACCTGAGTCACTCTGACCTTCTGCAAATATTGACTTTAGTCTTTGTTTCTTTCCCAAATCAAGGCAAGACCTTTCATCCAAAAACAGCACCATTGTTATTAATATTTAAGGTCTGTGTTTTTGCGGTATGGTCTTCTCTGTAAGATTGCTTTGCTTTAGAATTACCTGTGGTTTCTTGCGCATTACCTGTTAAGGCCACAAGGCCCCAGAGGACAGAGTGTGCTGGATAATGTTGCTTCTCAGTGTGATCTGTGGCACAAAGTGCAACTGTTTAGAATAAGAAAATTCCAATTGTTACTCACTATTTTCTGATCCTGTCTTTGTACTGTACATTAGCACAGTTTATAATCCAGAATAAAAATCTTAATGTTCTACACCCTTAATTTACCAAGTGCTTTAGTTGCCCAGCTTGGGCTCTGCAAAACAGGAGTGAGGGCTTCCTGTGCTTGTGGCTGGTGCTCACTGTGCTGGGTCAGGACTCTGTCAAGTGTTTTCCAGATCAGAGTGCTCCATGTTGCTGCTGCTCTTCATTAGTGCTCCTTCTGGCTCTCATACCCAGAATCCTGGGTATTCCCAGAAATCCCTGACTCTGCTTGATATTGTAGCTTTTGCTGTCAACATCTAAATGTATCCCTCCTCATGTCCCCTGACCTCTTAAGAAACATGCTGCTCAAGGGGAAAATTTTACATTTTGAATTTTGAATCAGTGCAGAGATAAAGATGGGAAGATCTTTCTGGTTTTGCCCACAGGTGTCATCTTTACAATTACTGATTAAACCTGCTGTTTCCTGTTCATTTACTAGTTTTCAGTCCCTACACATAACTTGGATTCCTATTGCATTTAAATTAAAGATAAGCCTTTTAAGAGGAACCTTACCAAAAGCTTTCTGTACGTCGAAATATATCACGAGATTTGCCTCAGAGGTTGTTCACAGACGACATTGTTGCTTGTTCACAGAATTCTAGCAGTTTACATGAAAACCTTCTTTTAAAAAAAAACGTGTTGGTTTTTACATACAATGCTGTTGTTTTGCTGACATTCTTATAGATGAGCTCTAATCAGTTTCCATAAAGGTAACAGAAATAAGGCTGAAAGGTACAGTACTTTTCACAATCGTAAATCCCTCCCTTAAGGGCACTCCAGCTCTTTCTTGTTTTCCACCTGCCTCCTGTTCCAGCCCCTCCCTATAAAAGCCAGACGCCTACCATTCTGGCCTCAGCTTTGGAAGATGGATGCCCGGAAGCCCACCTACCGTTTCGTGATAAGAACAGCTGAAGTGTTGACTCTGTACCCGATTCTTAACTCCAGCCAGGGTTCGGGGTAAAGAGGTGTGCCAGCTTATTACCATCCACTGTTAGAGATTAAGTGCTACTTAGTTGTCAAATAAGGCTTCCAGCTGCTCTCCAGAGCAGGCTGCCTTTCACGTCGAGGTCCTCTTGAATGAAAATCAGCTACCTAAATAAGAATGGAAAAGCAGTTTAATTGGTTTCCCTTGGGGGGAGGGGGAGAAAAGATAAAATAAAAAATCCAATCCGCCTTGAAAAAAGGAGGAGAGAAGACATAGGAGGGGGTGATGGCTGGGGACAGAATGAAAGAGAGAGAGAGCTCAAGGGAGTGAGAGACGAGCACAGAGCAGATGCAAATGAGGCAAAGGGTAGCTAGGGACTGGGGGAAGGATCTTTGTTCAAACACAAGTGTGAATTAGCACAAAACAGGGCAGACCAATACAAATCTGCAGCACTGTATACAGTATTTTCTATTACAGTTTTGTGGTGTTTACATAAGACGGCACTTTGATTATATGATAGCTCAGGATGCTTTGTGCTGATAGAGCTTTGTTCTTCCCCAAGATGCCCCACATCTTCTCATTGGGTGGGCTCACTTCAGCTGCTGAAGAAGTGCATTGTCCTCTGAGGTGCTGAAGAGGTAGCAATTCAACTAGAAAAAGAGAGAAGAATTTCTGCAAGATGTGTGTTCCTGCTCACTTCCCTGGTAGCTTCCTCTGTACTTAAGATTGCGGAACTCGGCCGCCATTCTAGAGGAACCCCCCAGGGATCTGTGCACCAGTCTTGAAGGACGACACCTGCAGGATGTGTAGATGCAGTCTTCTGTGGATATGCAGCAGATGTTAAGAGGTCAGCACAGTGTGCAACACATGTGGTAACTGGTTGGGAAGTTTAATTGAGTCGTAACTGGGACTAGAGGAATAGAAAGTGACTGTGTGCGTGTAAGGGGAGATGTCACTGCAGAAAAAAACTTTGCAGACAGATTCTCACAAACACCTGATTGTAGCACCTAGAAACTCATCTGTCAGAAGACAGGCAGTCAGATAATTCTGTTTACAGCCAGTTTGTAAATGACAGATATTTAGAGCTTATTTAGGAAATTCTCCAGCCTAATTCCTGCAGGCCACAGGAACAAATCAAGGAGGATGAGCTTATCATGCACCAGCACCAACAGCTAAAATCACCTAAAGTAGCAGAATCCAATATTTCATTTCTAGCGTTCAATGTTACACCAAGTGACACATCCTGAAATGTCAGCTTTAAATTGCTAGGCTGTGGAACAGCTCACCTGATTAAAAAAAACTTCCCTTGAACTACAGAACATGCTTCTGCATGAGTAATAAAGGGGGGGGGGGGAGGATGCTTTTTCTAAAACCGATTAAATGAGCACAATGAAATAATCAAAAGAAAGAGGAACAAATCCCTGCCATATTCAAGTAAACACCACTGACAGAACCGTGACAGCTCCAAATCCATAGCCCTGCATGATTTTCTCCTTAATTCCTCAGCTTTGAAAGACTTGGGATTTAAACAGCCCATTGACCAGGTGAATCTTGAGCTGCAGGCCTCTCCAACTGACACGGCAGACTTGGGAACAATTTCTAATTAGCTGGTCCTTGAGAGCTACAGAGTTTTCATCACCGTCATGTTCTCGGTCTCCTCATTGGTCTAATTACATGGTCAGCTGAGAGTTTTTCTACATTTTACACAGGTAAAGATAAAGATAATTAGAAAACCTCTGGGAATGTGTTTTAAGTGGCTAGGTGAAAATAAAGAAAAGTGAAAATTATTAATCAGATACAACCTTTAGCCCAGACATTAAGGATTGTAAGTGCCTCATCTGAGCTGTTCAGCAGTCTTTTGGATGTACAGTAGCATGATAGCGGAGATCAAAGAGGTGATGGTTTGGTTGGAGGGGGGCATGGTGGCACAGTTTTTAGCATTTCTGTCTCGCAGCGCTGGTGCACCGAGGTGGGTGGAGTGGAGTTTGAGTGGACTTATACAGTATGTTCTCACCGTTCATGTGGGTTTCCTCAGGGTGCTCTTCTTTCCTCCCACACTCTAAAGACATGCTGGTAGCTTAATTAGCTCCTGGGAAAACTGTCCCTGTTGTGAATGTGTGTTTGTGTCTGTATATGCCCTGTGATGCACTGGCGCCCATTCCAGGGTGTACCCTGTCTTTGTGCCCATTGCTTGCTTTGATAGGTTCCAGCTCCATGCACCTCTGTACTGGTTAAAGTAGTTAGAATATGAATGGATGAATGGTTGGGGTAACAGGAGTGTAGTGGTAAGGACTTTTCAGTCGTATTCTACACTTGAAATGTTGTATTCCCTCCCAGATTGTAGCTCACATCAAAGGAACCTTTCGAATCTCCCTGTGAGCAGCATCTTTCCTTATTATTGATTTAACTCTTCACTGCTTCACATCTGGTGCCTTTCCCAGGTTTTAACAAAGCTGTTTTAATTAATAGAATATGCTTAATTCCTTATTTAGCACAACACAAAAGCTGCATACATATTCACTGTGTTATTTCCATTTGGCATACATGATTATACTCGTGGTTAGTTTTTCAAAATAGTATTTTACTGTGAATGGATATATACTCTATAGTGGTTTATATTATAAAGGAGATTTTGTACAACATTACTGTAACACCCATAGTACAACATTGCAAATCACTTAATGCAAGAAAGAGTTCTGTGTTTTTAGGTGCTAGTGAAATGTAATAGTAGGTCTACTTCAATCTTTGAATCTGCCTTGCTATAATCATTTAGATTCACTGCAATAAATGACAGGAATATCACCCCATAGATTGCACATGAATGAATTCAACAGTCCTGTTATTAATGACAACCCGAAGTTACTTTAGAACTCACTTCACAAGCTACCAGGAATGAACTGAAAAAAAATTCAGATCAAAGTTGCTGGAGTCTGAACACTTGCATGACTGGCTTAGATTTTGGACTCTTGTACTGCTTGGTAATAAGGTCCTGCTCCTCAATCACAGGCAGTGCAGGAGCAACAGGCCCTGCGTTTATGTGGGTTGCATTAACCAGGGGTTTCTGAGTTTTGTATCTGTAGAGGTGGACCCAGACTCCAGACACAGACTCCACACCTGCTGTCAGAGAATCATTTCTTACAGCTGCACAGGTCCCTGGTTCACATCCCTGTTGTGGATGATGAATAATCCTCTGCAAATTCATTCTAATTTTAGCCTAGCTCATTAAATGCCATCAGAAATGGCTTTGTAATTGCTGTATTTGCCTTCAGAGTGTGCAATGGATTTTAGGGTATGTCTGTATAATTTAGACATTAAGTGTTATAAGGATTAAAATTCAATCGTGGAACTCCAGCAATGCTGTGGTTTCAGATTCTTCCAGGTTCCACTGGACATTGCCCAGATATTTGGTCCTCTTTTGTCCTTGTAACCTGTTTTCTTATTAAAATGCCCTGCATGTTTGAATAGCTAGCATAGCTACAGAATTATTCGTAATTCCCGCCTGTGGATGGAGCTGCTGGGGTTTGTCCTATTACAAAACATGCCAGTCCTGCATATTGCTGGGCTGCCTCCTCTACACTGGAAAAACTGCTGGACTTCCATGAAGGGAGTTCAGGTTGTCCCATTTCAGATATGCAAGTTCTCTTAGCATTTAATAGCTTGTAAATTACCAGCTTGAAATAAACCTGAAATCCTGATGGAAGCACAAATATAAAATATACAGATAAAAAAAAACAAATTTAAATCCTGCAAGTATTTGTCAAAGATTGGTTTGAAGTTAAGTTCTTCTTAATGAACAGAAATGAAAGGCGTGTTATATAAAGTGACCGGTGACAGAAAAGTACGGGAGCAATCCTGTTATCTGTTGTCCAAGCCTGTGGTAAATTCTGTGAGAAGGAGGAGCCCAGTCCAGCAATGGACTTCTTTCCTGTAGTGGTGCTTGGGGCAGAGAAGTGCCTGTCTCCTGCACTAAGGTGAGCCAGCACTGGGCACGCTCAACTGCTACAAGCCACTCTGACTTACAGCAACTTACCCTGCAATTCACAACTGGCAACCCACTGAAACTAAGCAGGTGTGAGCCTGGTCAGTACCTGGATGGGAGACCTGAGGGGAAGATTGCTGCTGGAAGTGGTGTTAGTGGGGCCAGCAGGGGGCACTCACCCTGCGGTCCATGTGGGTCCTAATGCCCCAGTGTATTGACAGGGACACTATACTGTAAACAGGTGTCGTCCTTCGGATGAGACGTAAAACCGAGGTCCTGACTTTCTGTGGTCATTAAAAATCCCAGGGCGATATTTATTGTCCGGATTTGCTTATGCTCTCTACAGTACCACAGCACTGAAAGAACAGGGTTCAACAGGCAGAGGTGCAGAGTAAATAAGCAGAAGCAGGGAGCTCTGCTTAAGTTCCTGATGAAAGAAAGGTAGGAGTCTCCATAGATTTAACTCTGAAAAGATTAGAAAGAAGAAAAAACATAATCCAACCACTTCCAGATACCCACCGAGACCTGTGAACTGTCTGGGTAGGTGGGATTAGTCAGAGGGCTGTGGTTTCCAAAGGCTCACTTGAAATGCCAAAGAGGAAAAAGAGAGGCAGTAATACCACAACTAAGATTTGCTTTTATTAAACAGTATAGAGAACTTTTGAACATGAGAAAAGTTCTCCAAGAACGGGGCAGTATTCCCCAGCTGGAGTAACTGCTGTTCAGAAACGCCGTCACCTTGGAGTTGAGACGCAGAGGACTTTCTGCTGCCATTATCACTTCCACCGGCCCTGTGAAAGTGTGTTGCTCAATGTGACAGGGGTTCTCCCTTCTGAGGCTTTCACCAACCTTAAAACATGCCTGTACTTTCCAGCTGCTCTCTCATTGCTTTCACACTGCGCTGTACTACACCTCTCAGTGCTTTGCTATGCTTTAGCTAAGAATTCCAAATCTCAGTGCTTTTACTGTGCTTTAGCACAGGCCCATCATACACACTGATAAAGGCTTTAACAAACATCAGCTTCAAGTAAGCAATTTCATTTTCAGACACTCAAGTGATTTAGAGAGTTTTTGTGCCACACTGCCTATTACTAAAAGGACTTTGAAGTTGCAGATTTAACTAACTTAACAAATGGCAACATTTGTATGATAATGATGAAGACAAATGTAACCAGTGTTTCGATAAATACATTTATTGATAATAATGCAGTCATATAAAGTCATTAAAATACCAATACAAAACTGCAATAAAGTGTAATATTGAATACAGTGCACAATTTTAATTCAATATTTACTATAACGAAACAAAACTGCTTTACTAGAAACCATGTAGGCAACAGCAGCAGCACTGTGCTGGTGACAACAGTTTACTGGTCATAAGGCACTGAGGCAGATCTCTGTCACGCCCTCTGCAGCCAGAGGGCGCTCCTTCTCTGTCTTGTCCCTAGTTTCCGGTCTGCTGTCCTTCCTGTCCCTCTCTTTCCCTTGGGCTATATATTTCCGGGTCTTGCACTCTGTCCTCGCTCAGCATTGACGTTTGGATGTCCTGAGACTCGCCTAGCACCAGGGCGCCCCACGTCCGCTCCCTGAGGGTATAGGTTTCTTTACGGCATTCCTGAACTCTTTGCACTAATGAGCCCGGGCCTTTTTCCCGTCTCGCCGCTACGCATATGGGTCTTTTTCCGCTCTCCTGCTCCCCACGGTTAGTCCCTTTGGATGTCCGTGACAATCTCAAATGTAATTCGGAAGTATGAATGCATGCACTGGAAGAAGCACTGGCCAGTGCTTCAAGGTTTTGTTATGGAAAAGAGGTCACTGCAAATAAGTTATCTTTCAAAGTAGTGAAATGTGTGGTGGTATTTGTCCATCTCATGCAGATGAAGCTACTGGGCTTCAGAAGGAATGGACACGAGTCTCTTCTTATCTATATAGCCCTTTGGCATCCTTTGGGAATCTTAATTATTATGAACATACACTGGAGATAAGTTTTATCCACCAAATAAGCATTGCTTAGTTCACTATTCCAGGTGGAACTGAGAAGGTTCAGCCTGATGAATAAAGACGCTGCTGTTTTTCACCAACTGTTCCCTTGATACTGGAGTGACAGAGGGTTATTGTGGAACTCTGTGGAACTCCTTTTTCAGCCCTCCTGCGACACTATCTGCTCTTCACTGTGAAGGCCAGCTTCATCAATGGGAGAAAAAATCAATTATTGTTTAAAGAGAACTGAAACAGCACTGAAGTCTTCAAGGAATTTCTCCTGCCCTTCTAATTGCACTTTGATGTACAGTAACTGCATGTGCGTTACTCTCCATCTAGGGACAGCAAAAGAAAGCTGTGCAGCAATTTGTGGACTAATGGAACTGTTTAGCTCTTTCACTGGTGGTCTTGCAGAATAGGCTTCATCACAGCATTGTGTGTGACAGGTAACTGACATGCACTGTGAAAGCACCACTGAACCTGGGATCTTTCACATCTTCACCTGCTTTGCCACTCTTGGTGGTCATGGGTTTGGGCTGCAGGTGTAACTCCCTTCAGTACATGTCCGAAAGGTTGAATCCTGAAAGCCTTTTATTCAGCATCAGAAAATGCCAAACCCTTAATATTTGTATTAATAATCAATTGGGGTTTTTAATCCATAGGGGGTGTTGACCATTATTTCTGTATGCCCTTCCAATACAGAACAACCATTTGTAGATCAGCTAAACTAAGTGCTGTACCAGGATGTGGGAAATGCTGATAGGGCACAACTTCCTCTGAAAAGCACACACCTCAGGGCTCTTCTCCACCTTTTTCCATCCTGTGACTCCGCTGTTTGTGGGAGAGCCAGCGCAGCTTGGAGGAGCAATGTGACTCTGGATGATAACACTGTGTGCCCACAGGCTCAGCCACAGGGGCAACCGTCAGGCTCATGCCAGTCCATCATAGCAGCTGTGCTCTCTGATATACAAATACAGGTCAACTTTGATGATCAGTGTATGCAGCAGTAGATGTTACCGGAAAGGAAAGGCTGCAGGGAGATTAATTCAGAGAAGATACAGGCCCATTCCAGCACTGGTAAGAATATCCTGTGCTGAGATCAGTAAAAGGTACTTCATCTCTTTAACTGTGAATGTTTAGTATCTTTAGTCTAGATAATGAGGCACATTCATATTGAAAATACTGAAAGTTAATTATTAAAGTTATCCCAGTGGATATCCTGGACCAACAAAAATTAAAGTAAAATGAGAAAGCTCAAGCTACTTTACACAAATGTATGGAACAAGCAGCCTCGATATATAATTGACACCACTTCCCATTGGATGCTTCAAGAAATGATTGGATGAGATCCTTGATCAATGGGCCATCAGCAATTGAATAAGCTAAATGGCT